>NW_005368491.1:1179198-1186818 GCF_000412655.1 Myotis brandtii | reverse complement strand
CCTCCCTCTCTCCCTCCCTCCCTCTCTCCCTCCCTTTCTTCTTTCCCTCCTTCCTTTGACAACTTTACTGGGAAAACAATGTGATCCTTCGGATGAAATAATGCCAATGATTTTGCAATGCCTTAGCCTTTCGCTTGGCCATTTGGAGTGGTCACGCTTGTCACCGCATGGCTACATACAATAATGAAAATGGACCTTTTCATTAGTTACATACAACATATAATGGCTGCAAGACTCTAACATCCTTTATGCAAATGAATCTTCAGAGATTATTAATTAGTATTTGAGGAATATTATTTTTTCTAAAACTCCAAAATTATCACTACTGGGAAATCGGCCTGAAATCATTTTAACGATGATAAAATTGTACTCGGTGACAATTAATTGAGCAAGGCAAAAGAGACCTGGGCAATAAATGAGAAGTGTACTCTTATGATTGCTTCTTGTGGATACTTTTAATTTGTGTGTACAAACATGATTTTCAGCACAATAAGTAATATCTCTGGTCACATAAATGTTTTAGATACCCGATTTGCAAACAGCCTCTATGTAGTAACATTAAGTTGAATTCAGAGGTGTTTTTAAGAACACCTGTATTTAAGTATATTTTAAAAACAACAGAAATCCAAAACTTGCCCAAGGCAGCATCTGGAACCATTTAGGAACATTAGTGAGTCTTTAAGCTCAGCCAATAGGACTGCTGGCTAGGCCAAGAAGCCCATCCTTCTTGACTGCAAAAGAGGCACTGAGTTTAACTAGAAATACCCTGGGGCAAATATGGAAAGAAATATAAAACACTGACAAAGCACCAAGTTAACTTCATTAAAATTAACATATTTTCTAGTCTACCAATTTACTATTAAATGCACTACCTTAGGCAACATCATGAAGAAACCTATGTTCACATTTGTGGGTTAGGTGGTCAGAAGCTTAGTTCCATTTTGTTTTTTACCTTCGTAGCAGAGTGAACATAGTTTCAGAACTCAAATATGTATTTTTAAATATATTCTTGGAAGACTGAAAACACATAAAAACATTTTTTAAATAAACAAAATATCGTGAACCACATTTTGTGTGGAGTGCTTTTTTGCATTAAATCTGTGAACAATATTAAGAAAAGAAACTGACTAGGGAATAATTCAGTTTGGAAAGAATATAACCCCTGAGGAGTTTGAGATTCTCAGACTTGTGAAGGATAAGCTCTATTTGTGAGTGGCAAAGAAATGCTTCAAGGTGTGGCAAACTCTTTATATGAGGCGCATACCATCACACATTATACCTCCAGTACATAGAGTGATTGTACCCAAGATACGAAATAACAGCGACCAACTTTGTGCTAGTTTTTGTTTCATGCTTATTTGTTCACTCCATTCAAAAATGTTTTGAAGTTATTAAAAACAGATCAAAGGCTTTTAACAGGTTGAGAGGTCTCAGATCCCACTCGGAGTATAAATAATGTTTCAGATCCTCTTTTGAGAAAAAGAAAAATATGTAAATATGCACATACAAATTGCTTCAAACTCTACACAGACACCTGGTTCTCTAAAGGCAATCTTTGAATCCTCTAGCAAGATGAAGGTCTAGGCTAAAAAAAATATAATTTAGCCAGTGGAAAGCTTAGAAATTCGCTGGAAAAAAAAATAACAGGTCTAAAATCATTACTCTTATTAGTCTGCCTTCATCTCTGAAATGATCCACTATTAATATTAAAATGTTACATCTTGAAATTACCTGCTAAGCATGTTATGGTAACTGTGAAAACTTACCTAATATTACATCAAAACTGGCATATAACCTTGTCAAGATAAGTCAAGTGGATGTTCAGAAAACGGTCTACACTGAGGTTTAAAACAAAGGAGACAAATGAACAAAAGCCCAGTCCGTTCAGACCCAGGTAGAGTGCTCCAGGAAGCAGAGGCAGGGAGACTGGGTCCTGGGGACTGGCTGGGATGCAGAAGCTCATGAGGAAGGAATAGAGAGAACTGAAGACCAACTTTTCCTTTTTCAGAAAGTTTTGTAAAGAAAGGTACTAGTTTTCAACAGAGCTAGCGTGTCACTTATTATGGGTAAGAATGGTGACCATACAAAACTGTACAAAACCAAAATCTTTAAAATATGCTGGTTTAATTTATGAAAAATAAACACCTTTCATTATATCCTGACTAAATAGTATGGGCGTGGCAAATTCACAGGGAAGTAGGTTTGTTCTTCCTGTTAAGAAATTGACATTTCAGGTCATCAGAATGGGGCCTACTGATCAAGCAAGGAGCACCCAAGTCCAGCATGCCTCGTTAATCTTTCCTTTCCTCATTTTCATGTCCTACTACAAGAATTGAGCAGGGCCAAGTCCTTCCAAATCAGGAGGTAAAAATATAAAGAGGTAAGTTGATATGCAAAGAAATAATTATACCATGAAGCATTGAGATGGTGGAGAAGAGAGCGAGCTAAAAGGAAGCAAATTCTGAGATGGAATTCTAGAGCAAGCACAATTTCTAGACTTTGGAGTCATGAGCCTTTAAGTGGAGAAGGGGTCACAAAAGGAAGAAAAGAAATCTGGAAGATGTTAGACCCTTCAGGAAGCATTTGAAGTCATTAGGAAGATGGGATGGAGAGGTGAGAACACAGCAAAGAAAACAGGAAACTCAAAATTGACCTGATAATTCACTCGTTATGATTAAGGGTAAAATTGGAGAAAGTAATTAGAGAGTCATCTAACAGATGGCTTGCTACACCATTACTAAACCAACAATAATCTTGGAAGTAAGAATCAATGGTTCTTCCTCTGAGATAGAAAAGTATAGGAAAGGGCAGAAAATATGAGAGCATCTCAAGGCAGTTCTTGAGGAGAATAAAATAGTTTAGAACAGCTAATGTTGAGAATTCAAAAGCTAAAAAGAAATAGAGAGATCTGTGGAGTAGCCATAAGGACCCAATCGGTCTTGAATAATATGAATTTGAATTGAACCTAATCAGTTCAATCACATAACAGGCCACAATAACAGTTGTCAGAACAGAAGAGAGAACAGTGGAATCAAAATGCAGGAGATACATATATATTCTACTTCCATCCAAGGTTAACCAAATCTACCCCATTCACCAACTAAGGACATTATTTGTAACAAAAGGTGGGTTTAAAGCTGAATGGCCCCTTGGCTGCTGAGCACCTATGGAAGTTCTGGTCAGCAAGTATGAAGACAGAAAGTGGGCAGAGCAGAATGAGTTTTCATAAGTCAGAAGAAATTTGCTGGGTGGACAATGTCTAAATATCCAGGAGGGAAAAGGCCTGGGTATAATGAGGAATCCCATTTAAGACTTTATCTTGTCTTTACAGCGTGTGGGGAAAGAACAAAGGAACGAAGCTATAGACAGATGCCCCTGGTCTTGTAAACCCTGTTAACAAGCACAGCCCTATTACCAACACATTATAATGTCATTAGGAGGACATTGAAGAGGTTAGTGGGGGTCTCTCAAGTGGTGGTCTCCCTATATAGCAGCCTAAGTTCGGTTGTATTTGGATCTCTGCAAAGTTTGGGGTCTTGCCAGGTAGCTGAAATGGGGAGTAAAGTTTAGTGTACAGGGAAGAGTCTCGGGTGATGAGCTTTAGAATCCTAAGTACATATGGAATAAAGTAAAAATAGAAAAGACACTGAATTGTATAAATACAGGGGGAACAACAGATTGACTTTTCAAATAGGATTTAAAAAAAGGGGGAGGGACTCAGAATAGAGTAAATGAACTGCAGGGATGCTCTTGGACGTTTTCAGCTTTAAATGATGAGTACTTTCCCTTCTCCAGCCTCCCTTCACCCAAAACATTTTGTCCATCCTACCATGCACACAGTGGACGCTTAATGTGTACAAATGACTTTGTGCATGAAAGGGTTGTGGTTTTTTTCCCTTTTCCAGTCATGCTCAGAGACCTGAAATTTCGTCTCTTCTTCTTAGTGCCAAGATTCCTGCAAATGTGTTTGCTTGTAAAATGGTTTTAAAGAGAGACTCATGTCATACAATATAATTTAGACCCTGTAGTATATTCTGTATGGGAGGCAAGGGCTTCTGTTTATAGTGAAGTATAAAAATATGGGCAATTAACTCAGAATTTCTCAAAAGAAAGGGGAAAGTATCTCTCCAGGGCATCTTCCTTTTTATTAATGACTTGGTATTTTGTACATGATATATGAAAGACTCAATGCAAAGGGAGACCTAAAACTCAATGAGGATGTGATTCTGGTGAGCTGCAGGTATGGTTCTCAGGCACCTGTGGGAACAAACTTTAAATGAGTTAGTGGCTTATTCAGTGGAATCCAGACTGTCTCATGCAAAATGTCATTTTAATTATTTATGCTGGAAAAAAGAAATTCCATCATGCACTTGGATTTCTTTTTCAGTTTTAATTCAGTTTTAGAAAGAATGTAACTTTGGGTTTAAATAGTGCATTTACCTTAGGAATATAAAGTGCTTTAAAAACATTATTGTAGTTTTACCAATAGAGTGAGATTGGATGCCTGTTTTTATTCTCATGCACTGGGTAGAAAAAGGACTTGGACAAAGTTAACCAAGTTAGTGACAGAATTTAGAATTAAACTGAGGACTCTAAGTTCTAAAACAAGAAAAAAATAATAACTTCTAAAACAGTGCAGTATCAGCAAAGACAAAATAGTCCAAGACAAAGAGATTCATTCAAAGGAAAGTAGCACGGTATTTTTGGCATTACAATATATATGTTAACAAATGCATCTTAAGCAGCTGTTGCAAATCAGAATTAAAGATAGGACAGACTTATAATTAAATATTTTTTTAATCCTCACTGGAGCATATCTTTTTATTGATTTTAAGAGAGAGAACGAGAGAACAAAAAACATTGATCGGTTGCCTCCTGATTGGTTGTCTCCCTCCTGCACCCCAACTTGGAACTGAATCCACAACCTAGGTATGTGGCCTGACCAGGAACCAAATCCACAACCTTTTGCTGTATGGGATGGTGCTCCACCTAACTGAGCCACCTGTCCAAGGGGATTTCAAATGAAATTCTTAAAGTCATGTAGACTATCCAATTAATGACTCAACCAGTTCTAATAAAATATGAAATGCTGAACATATACAAATTAGCTATTTTTAATTTTTCTTGGGAATTAAGTGTAATGATTTAGAAATTATGATGACACTATTTTCTTAGACAGGAATACAGTGTTTGCTTGTCTCTAGCTTGTCATTTGAGATTGAGATTATTTGATAATTGGATAATGGTAACCTTAAAAACACACAAAAGTTTTGTGTGTTTGACATTTTTCTTCAAAATAAACACATAAAAACAAACCACAACCAGTTCCTCCACGCTAGGCCAGGCCAGGCCAACATTCTCCTGGCCTTCACTGGGGTTCTCATAATATCACAAATACAGCTTTTTGCCTTCAGCAATGGCAGTTTCTGCCTTTATTTTACTGTTATCTATCCCCATCCTAGTCCTTTCATTACAAGTTTTGAATTATCCAAATAGTTTAGCTCATCAAATATTTGTTAAGGGCCCATCATGTACCAGGTTCTGAAGAGATGAAAATGAGCTAGAAAGTAGTTCCTATGGTCACAACTCAGAGAAGGGGACATTTACATGAACAAGTAAGTGGAATAGCATGGAACAGACCCAATCACAGACATACTTATGGAGTCACAGAAGTAGGTACAAGTGACCGGGTACCGCAGGGGGAGCTTCCTGTCTCCTAGTTGTGTGGGTGGGCAGGGGGTGGGGGTGGGGGTGGGGAGCAGATGACCACGGATAGCGCTTGTCAGGTTGGTCCCATCACCACCAGCCCTTTCTAAGCCTGGGAACTACATTTCCCAGAAACCATGTGGTCTGAACTGTACCAGGTCAGAATCAGCTGAGAGGAATTTTGGGAAGACCTGGATGGAGGAAGGAGAGCAGACCCATGGAGCCTGGCACTTATAATAACTGAGGCCACAGGTGTGCACAGGCTTCCACTCTCTGGTCCCCAGAATCAGCTTCCCTCCGGCTGACATTCTAGCTACTGTTCAGTCTCCCAGCCACAGCCTCCCAAGCCTTTGGTCTCCCCGATGAACTCTACCCTATTCCGATGAACTCTAATTCCTATATTAGGGCCCACATACAGATTCCTATGTTGCACAGTTTCTTTCCCTAACACTTGGAGTAACTGTTTTCCTAACTGAACGCAGATAGATGCAGACAATTTCACAGAGAGGATGGGACCTAAGCAGGGTGTTGAAAGCTAGTGCAGAGTTCATCAGGAAAACAAGCTGCAGAATTCATTCCCATAAATGGGAAGAGCATGGGCATTGGATGCAAATTAATTGTTCTAAACCCATGAGAGAGAAAAAATAGTTCCATCTGACTACTCCCAGAATTGAACGCCTCTAACCACTAAGGCAGACCGTGCATTTTCTTGCCTAGTTTCCTTCTTTTCTCAAATTCCAAGGAGTGGTCCCAACTTGGGATCAAGGGTTGAAAGGCAGATGTGAGCTTGCGGCTCAGGCAGCCCTCCCTCCTGTCAGCACTTGCAGGAGGCTCATGGGAGAATCAGTCCAAGCAATGAGCAGAGCCACAAGAGAGAAGGAGGCCGGGCCCTGGAATAAACAGAAGCCTTAGATCCACACCTGATATTGGTTCAGTTCTTGGAGTTTTCAGTTTTGTGAGGAAGATGAAAAAGAAAATGAAAGCCTTTTCCTATCAAACACATTGACTTATGTTTATATTCACTCAAAATCAAGCATTCTGATTAATTATACTGTGTTTCAGAAAGGTGAGCACTTGAGTTCCTTTGAAATCACCCCTTGGTTTCAGCACTGATCCTGCCTTTTCTATAACCGATAGTAAAATAAAGTTTTATAACTGTAATTCATGCTTCAAAAAAATATTTAGTGTCAAGTAGTGCCACGCACTGTACCAGGGACTAGTTGTTCAAAAGGAAGGCAAAGGTGCTTGCCCTCGAGGAGGTAACCCTGCTGTGCAGATAGAAAATGAGTGGACGGACCACAAGTACGTGAAGTGTGCAGCAGACCACACAGGGGGCAGGTATGTCCGCTTCCGGCCCAGTGGCCTGGACCGAGAAGGGCTCCCAGTCTGTGATGTCTGGTGAGGGCTCCTTGACAGTCTCCTCTGGCTCAGGGTGCCCCAGGGTCCTCCCTTTTACCTTGGCCAGGTCCCGCCCACCTCACCCCTCAGGTGGGGCAGGGGGATAAAGGGCCCTCAGGACAAGCAGTGATACACTTAGAAAAATAACTTCCCTGTTGGTGGCATCTGCAAGTGCTGGCTAAGGCTCAACTCCAACCAGGGGATGACTAGTAGGAAATGCAGTGCCTCGCTAATCAATACAGAAAGTCTTTCCCTTCTGTAACCCTGCTTCTTCCACAGCGACCCAGGCCCACCAACTTCCAGTGGTGGCTCGCACTCTTCCTGGGAGAGCTCAATACTGTGTTGTTAATCATAAACCTTATTTCTTTGCTCGGTGTTGGTTATGTATTAGCTCAGGCACCTGGTGACTTTCTGAGTAAGGAAGTTTGGACGGGTCCTTCTAAGGTTGACTGAAACACAGATTTATTACTTTACTTACCTGCTCATATCCCCAAACCTCCTCCTCCACCCGCTCCC
>NW_005368491.1:1174142-1178907 GCF_000412655.1 Myotis brandtii | reverse complement strand
TACACCTCTAGTTGATGAATTTATTCATACTTCACGAAGAAAAATGGAGCAATCACCAGGTAGCATTTAAGGCTCTCAATACCACATCTATTACCAACCACCATCTGCTGCTATGTAATCTATTCTCCCATCTGTTAACTTAGACGAACTTTCTGTGACCCTATCCAAAACCAATTCCTCCATTTTGCCCAGGGTCCCAGCTCCTCTTAGGTGCTCAAGGACGTTGCTGAACAAAGTCTTTCCTTGCTTTCCTGCTTCTTTGTGTTTAAGTCGTGAATGGCTTATTCCGATGACACACATACCCAGTTACTTCTTTCAGCTAGAAAGGAGTTCTCGTTTCTACTGCATCTGCAGAGGCACCTGAGAAGGAGAGTCCAGTGAAGTGGGAGGGAAACGAAGGACATGTGGTTGGTGTAGCCCATGTGAAGAAACAGTGAAGTGAGGGGAAAAAGGAGGAACCATCCTGCCAGGGCTGCTAAGGCAGACAAGATGATGGCATCTTGGATCAACAAGGATGGCTGGTTCCAGCCCAGAAGTCATTGGTGAGTCATAAGAGCCATTCTGAAGGTGGGGTGAGGGTCAACATTTGATAGGAGCATGTTTCAGAAAGGCTGGGAGAAGCGGCATAGATATTAGCTATTTCCAGGAACAGGAAGTAGTGTGTTACTGACAAAGAAAGTGGAGACACCCATTATCCATAGTGTCCCAGAAATGCCATCTGTGGTAACAGTCAGAAAAGCAGCATATGCTAGGGGCAAGCTCCAGGGACAGTGAGGGTTTGCACAAGAGCTCCTGGTGGCTTCAAGTTTTCAGGGCGATGGAATACAAGCTGGGGATGGGGAGGAGAAATAGGGTATTTTTAAAAAGGTATGAAAAGGTCTTAGAAGAATAGATTCTGGACACACAGTCTGAGCCAAGAAGCCCATTTGAGGTTTATGGTTGTGAATTCAACAAGGATGGATGGTTCCAACCCAGAAGTCATTGGTGAGTCATAAGAGCCATTCTGAATGAGGGGTGAGGGTCAACATTTGATAGGAGCATGAGCATGTGTGTTCTTCAGCCTCATTGTAATACCGCTTTGGAATTAAGCAGAGAGTTTAATTTAATCAGGGTAGTAGGTTTGCCATGCAAGTACCAGCAAGAAAAGTGAGGGGGGCAAGGTTGAAATTATATTCACGAGACTTATAATAGTAACTCTCCAAGAAATTCTTTCTGGGTCAGGAGCAAGGACATTAATCAGGTGAGAGATGGTTAAATGACAGTAACACCAGTGGATTAACCCTTTGCGGTCGTTTGTCTACTCTCAGCCACCAAAGCTTTTTTACTGTTCCAGTCATATGTCTGCTCTCAGCCACCACAGCAAGGAACCGTACGAATCTTAACTCTATTCATTCATGTATCAGTTCATAATTTCTCTGAAAGCTCTTAAGTGTCTGAGCGACCTTGTCACGAACCAAAACATTGCCCCGACAAATCGGAGATATCGAAACTCAATATAAACAAACGCGGTCGTTCCACACTCGCCATGCAAAACACCGTGGCGAGTCAGTCGCCTTTTGAGAGTGAAGAAATCGACAAGCTTCGGAGATACTTCGCAGAATTTCAAACAAAGCTTTACAAATTACGTTTAACTGTAATTAGGCATTCTCGCTTGTTAAGATATTTCAAAATAATACTCCAAAATGGCAAAAAAAAAAGTTACCGAAAGAAGTGTACTGCGAATCTGAAAGTAACGATGAAGAGTTTTATTTTGGCACCTTCAATACTGACTCTTGTGTAGAAAGTGATAACGTTTGTAGTGATTCTACTAGTAGTGACGTAGTTCCAAAAAAGAATTAATAAATCTTGTTTATCCTTCATAATCTTGCATGTTATGTATCACTGCTCTTTCAATGGAAATTAATTCCGACCAGTACGACACCCATGTCCAAATTTAATACGACCGCAAAGGGTTAAGGGGTCTTGGTGGTATTGAAAAATTTGGGGGACTAAGAGTGAGCTGTCATTATAGGAAGCATGGTAAGAATAGGTTGGTTGCATGAAATTTAAATTTTTAGAAGGGTTATAATTATTGACAAGGTCTAATACCATCCATGAAAGTAGACACCTGAGATAGAATGAAAAGCGAGTATGGTCAATTCAAACAATGTTGTAAGGATTTCTCCTTGAAATTGTTGAGTAGATTTATGTTATTGGGAAGTTAAAGTCACAGTCTATAGCATGTGATGCAAGCCCTTACATGGTTTAACTCTCTATCTGTCTTATTCTAATCAAAACTCCCACCACTCTCTCTTGATCAAAGGTTCATACTCCACTTCCTCACTCATTTTACATCTTCATTTATGGATAGTTCTTATGAAATCAAAGGCTACCAAGCTGATTGAAAAGCACCTGCCACTGTTAACAAAGAGTAAAAAAATAAGTTGAGCTTCTCTTCTTCATATTCCTCCATGACCCAAACAGCTTCAGATTGTTATAACCCAGAAGGTCAAACACTCCCAAAGCTCCCCTCCTGTACAAGCTACAAATCATCCTGACAATGCATTTGGAAAACCCCTGTTTTACAAAAGTCTATAGATGAGTCATTTTATTTTGTTATACTAGGAAGGGTCTTATTGAATAATATTATTATATATTTTAAATATAAAAATCATATTGTTAACTGAATATTGTAAAATTTAATAAGAAAGACCATAGGAATGGAGGAAGGTGTCTAATAGCTTCTGAACTCAGCAACTAATGCACATTTTGATTTAGTGCAAAGATGCTATGAACACTACATATATTTTCCTTGAATAATAAAAATGTGTTTCCTCACATTCAGTACTACAAAATATCCTATAAAAAGATAACAATAAATAATATTTAGATAAATATTAAACAGAAAACAAAAGTAAAGAGAGGGATTTAAATTTAATAATAATAATAAGGCAGAATACTTTCAAAGAAATGATATTTAGACAAATGGAAGGCAATTAAATAGATGAAATAAAACATAAAGACAATGGGAAAATATCAGCAAGATATTAATAAAGAAAAGATAAGTTAGGTATCTATACCCAGCTAAGCAAAGGGGCTGTATTTTTAGACAAAACAGAATTTACACCCCCCCAAAAAAATTAATTGCTAAAGATACTACTAAATAGTATTTCAAGTATCAATAATTTTGGTCTTTATAAAAAGTGCCTGAAATACAAGAAATCGTGAGCAAATAAATTAGTGAAGTTATTGATAAACTTTAAAAATCATTAACTGTACAGCAGCAGCAGTATAAACAAAAATTAATAATAGTGAGCAATTTTGTAACCATGTAAAATTGGGAATCCAAATATAACAACTGTAAGACAGGAGAGCAATTGTCTGAGTTAATGCAAGTAAATTCCTCTCTTTGGAGCTGGAGGTATGTAGACATGCAGGTTAATGTTAGATGTTAAAGAACTAGGCTTGTGAATCTCACACCCCCCAACATTAGTTAGAAATTAATCATAAACAAATATAAAAAGTGAAAACTATAAACTTCTTTAAAAATAAAAAACTCATTGCAACTTTTGGTTAGACTAACAGTTCTTTAAAAAGGAACACACAGCACAATAGACTAGGTTAAAAAAATGATAAATTGGGCTTTATCAAATTTAAAACTTCTACTCTTTGAAATATCCCCTTAAGAAAATGAAAAGCCACCCTGGCCAGTGTGGCTCAGTTGGTTAGCGTGTTATCCTGTACACCAGAAGGTGGCAGGTTCGATTCCTGGTGAGGGCACATATCTGGGTTGAGGTGCACATAGAAGACAACCGATCAATGTTTCTCTCTTACATCAATGCTTCTCTCTCCCTCTGTAAAGAAAAAAAAAAAGAAAATAAGAGAAGAGAAAGTGAAAAGCCATAGACTGAGGAGGATATTCATATATTTGAGCAAAACCTTCAACCAAAACTATAAAAAGTATTCTTACAACTCAATAATAGGAAGACAATCAACCCAATTAAAAATGGACAGCAGATTTAAACAAACTTTACCAAAGAACAAATCAGCATGTGAAAAGATGCTCACCATCTTTACTTATTCGATTAATCCAAATTACACCCACATTTGGATACCACCACACACCCACCAGATTGGATGAAATTAAAAAGAGAGATAATACCAAGTGTTAGAACAGAGGAGGGGAAACCGGAGACCCTACACATTGCTGTGGGTAGGTAAAATGACATGATCATTGTAGAAACATTCTAGCAGTCTCTTGTAAATAGAAACATAGACGTTGATATGACCCAATTATCCCACTTCTGGGTGTTCGTATATACCTAGAAAAAGACTCATCTACAAATGTTCGTATCATCTTAACTTTAACAGCTCGATGTGGAGTTGTGGGGATGAGAAGAGAGAACTCATGGCTACTCTTATTCAGCATGCTACTGTAGTTTCTAAACAGAAAAATAAAGAACAGAAAATAAATAAAATCATAAATACCAGAAATAAAAAAGAAAACTCATTTTTTGCAGGTGTTATAATTGTTTATGTGGGAAATCTGAACATCTACTAGTACAAACTTACAACAGAAAAGCTAATTCAGCAAGTTTGATGACAAGAACATTGTAAAAAAAATATGTTTTCCTGTAAAATAGCAACAATAACAAAAATAAATCTTGCATATTCCCTCTTTATTGGCCGTGGGTGCTGCCATCTTTGTCGTGGAGTGATGGTTAATTTGCATATTACTCTTTTATTAGATAGGACTAGAGGCCCGGTGCACAAAAATTTGTGCACT
>NW_005368491.1:1155685-1172876 GCF_000412655.1 Myotis brandtii | reverse complement strand
CTTTAAGCTGCCTGGCTGCCAGCCGCCATCTTGGCTGTCAGTTAATTTACATATCTCCCTGATAAGCCAATGGGAAGGGTAGCGGTCGTACGCCAATTACCATGTTTCTCTTTTATTAGTGTAGATAGGATTGTGGGAATTTGCCAAGGACAGACAAGAATACAGGTGGACCTCATTAAGTGCTCAGAAATGGAGCCATGAATTTTTTGAAACTTGGTATAAGATGGAGTTACCATTGCAAACCAGCAAAGAAAGGAGGCCTTTTTCAGTAATTTGTTCTGGGACAGTTGTTTATCCATGTGGAAATTAAACAAAATGAAATTAGACCCCTACTTCAAACCATACACAAAAATAAATGATATGTATACTAAAGATATATATATGTGAAAAGCACTTATGTAAAGTTTTTTGAGTAAAATATGCAACAATATCTTAGGTTTCAAGATGGGAAAAAGAAAAACACAAACTGGAAAAAAATATTTATAATCTATGTAACCAAAAAGAATAATTATTCAATATACTTAAATAATTCTGTTAAATTGATAAGAAAAAGAAAGTAGTTCAATATACAAATCAGCAAAAAAATTAACAACCAATTTTGAGAAAAGTGAAATGGCTATCAAGAATATAGAAAATTTCTTAAACTCACTAGTAAGCATACAAATTATAACAATAATGAAATAGTCTTATGATTATTCATATTTGTCAATATGCAAAATTTGACAAGATTTTCAAAATTTAAAAGTTTGGCATTACCAAGTGTTGGCAAAAATGTGAAGCAATAAAAATTTGCAAATTTCTAGTAAGAGTATAAATTAGTACAACATTTTTTGGAGAAATATTTGAATATTTCACCCATTTGCTGAAACAATGTTTGTATGAGCAACACATATGGATGAATGTTTCCTAGGAGTGAGGCACAGGGAGGTTAATTCACATTCCCAAGGTCACTCAGCCAGTAAGTGGTGAAATCGTTATTCAAATCTAGGAGTCTGACTCTAGAGTCTCTATCCCAGCCACTCCACTGATGCATAACATATCAGTATTATCTAACACTCCTCAGTCATTAGAAATAATCACTCAGTTCTGTGTTTACTAATACTAAATGAGCTTTAATGTCTACTTTCGCACAAAGATCAATGCTAACAAATGTAAATAATATATCGGGATCTACAGATAACATACCAGAACTACTCAGTGAGTTCGGAAGTGTTCTTGGCCACAAGATCCCTGTGTAAAGACCATTTTATTTAATCAGCGACAGCAATTACAAAGTTAAATTTTATAAAGATATCATTTTATGGGCACATACAAAAATTCAAAGCATAGGATTAAATCTTAAATATATAATTATTGAAAGAAATGAAAAAAGCCTAAATAATGTATATGTAAATGCATATATATTAACCATAAAATGAAAGATTAATAAATTAGAACACAGTACAATTTTTAAATTCTATTCAGCAAAAGAAACCATTACAGAAATACAAATCAAATAATGTAATGAGAGAAGACACTTACAATATATATAACCAACAAATGACTTATATATCCAGAATACATAAATCATTCCTTCAATCAATATTAGAAGATCCACAACACAATCATAAAATGGCAAAAAAGGATATTATTCCACAGAAAAGAAACAAATGTTTATGAAACATATAAAAAGATGCTCCCTGTCACAACTGAAATAAAACCTCCGTGAGACACCACTATCCAGATGCATTAGAATGGTTGAAATTAAAAAGAGATTTACAACTAAGTTTTGATGAGCATGAGAAGTAGGAACTCCCCTAAATGCTAGTGGGGTTGGCAAACTGGTACAGGCACTTTGCAAAACACTAGTTGTTAAAGTTGATCTGTGACCCTACGGTTTTACTTCTAAGATACATCAAACAGCACTGCATGTATGTGTGCACCAAAAGGCATTTTGAAAACATTTATAGCAGTTTCATTTACAATCTCCCCAAACTGGAAAAAAAAAGCATCAACACTTTGTCTATGTTCATATAATGAAATCCGACTCGTAATTCAATGGATGAACTGTAGCTATACGCTCGCAAACATAATCTCACAAAGATAAATCTGAGCAAAAGCAGCCAGACACAAAAGGATATACTCTGTACGATTCTGGTTCCATAAACTTCGAAACAGACCAAAACCATTTTCTATGGTGTTAGAAGTCAGAAATGGAGAGGAAAGAGCACCTTGTTATTGTAGGGGGCACCAGGGTTGCTGGTAGGGGTTGGAGAATGTTCTGTTTCCTGACCTGAGATAGGACAGCATTCATGGTAGCTTTGATAATTCTTTGTGTTGTGCATTTATATGTTGTACACTTTATGTATGTGCATCATACCACAATAAAGAAAGATTGTGCAAAAGATAATATTTGAAACAGAATGTGTTTTACAGGATCTGCCTGTGTGTGCATAGTTTATCCAGATCTGACGCATTACACATTGGTAGTGGCTACATTTGAGGATAATGTAGTTGAAGGACAGGGCTGTCCTATCTGTTTCACAAACCAGCCCTACGTGTAGGTAATTTCCCACTTTATGTATCAAAGACCCTTGCCTGCCCAGAGTTAAGGGTCCTATTTAGTTGGTTTTCAGTTCAGGCTCACCAGTCACCTAGGTCCTAGGAGAATCTGTAGCCATCTGATCTTTGAAATGCTCCCCCTTTCTCCATTAAGAGCTAGAGTGGTGCCTGTTATTTGTGTTGTGGAGAGAGAGTTAAAACACAAAATCTCCTCCCAAATAAAAAAACCTTCTACAAAAGAGGTAAAGAAAGACACCAATTTTGTGACTGAACAGGCATGAAACCAGATGTGAAGTAGGAATCCTCCTCAATGCTAGCGGGGTTTGCAAATTGGTACACAGTGCGGTCAGAGACTGCAAAGACAGAGAAATCACACCTTGTACACCGCCCAGCAGACACAGCCCATTACAAACATGTTCTCAAGATCAACAATGTGTCCTCAGTAAAAAGATGACATGACTCACCCCCACGTGGTTGGGTGACCATCTGTGTGAGCTAATCGACTTTAAGGAAAAATAACCTTCTGATATCTTAATGAAGGGGGTAGTTTTACTACTTGGAGTGAGGTACCCACACAGTTAGTCTCTACCTTCCCACAGGCACTTTCCTCCTAATATCTACATCTTAAATAGAGGGTTGCTGGGCCCTAGCCAGTTTGGCACAGTGGATAGAGCATCTGCCTGTGGGCTAAAAGGTCTTGGGTTTGATTCTGGTCAAGCGTACATGCCCGGGGTTGTGGAGTTGTGGGCTCCATCCCCAGTAGAGAGTGTGCAAGAGGCAGCCAATCAATGATTCTCTGTCATCATTGATGTTTCCACTAGTATCTCTCTCTCCCTCTCCCTTCTTCTCTGAAATCATTTAAATATTTTTTAAATATTTTTTTTTAAAAAAAGAGAGATGGTTGCTGGGTCCTTGAGAGAGACAATCCTGGGTTGTAAAGTTGGCTGGAGGCTATTTAGCTTTTAAAAATACTTACATACATTTTTTACATACATGTTAAAGAGACAGAGAAAGAATTTACAATTACAAATTTTCTGAAGTAAATGCTTTAAGAACAGTGAAAGGGGAAAGTCTCTTCTTTCACTGTCAACTAGGAGAATTAAGCCTGTTATTATTTTAATTTGTATTTGCCTTCACATTTTCCACTTAAAAACCTAATAAATGAAGAGAGAAACTGTATTGAATAGCATAATATTTTATAGAGTATGAATTTTACTACCTTCATATATTATCATGTATTTGCATATTTCTATTTATGTATTTATATGGGCATACATAGCAATTATATATTGTTTAAAGAGAAATGTCAATTCAGTTCAGATATCTAAAGGTTAAAAAAAGTCCAAGTTCAATATAATTATCCTAACTGTTTTTCCCACTGACATGGCAATATTGAGTCAGGCAAAATTCCTAGTGGCAATTCTGAGGCAAACGGACACTTGTTAATTCAACACAGCACCGTCCTGACTTCCAGGAGGGGGGAGGTACATTCTGACCTATGGCTGCAGCAGCGCGTCCAATTTTGTCTCATTATATGCAAATAGCACTTCAATGTTTTGAAATTCAGCATCTCCATTTAAAAAATAAAGTCAGTCTAATTGCAGCTTCCTCCGGGTCTCACCTGGTGGATTAGACCTTATGGAAAGGTCCGTGGGGGTTTCCACGCTGCTCGGTTGTCTAATAAGCTTGTATTAAGTGACTCCCCTCCCTTGCAATACAAGCAGTTCAGAGACATAAGGGACCTAGTTAGGGCCCAGTGTTACAAAGTGCCTGGTGAGCTTCTTAATTAAAGGAAAGAACCTATGATACAGTCAAGATGTGAGTAATGTTTAAAAATAGACTGTCAGCCTTATTTCACTCCAAAACCCAATAATCTACACATAAAATTTGAACATCTGTTTGGCTATGTATTTTATTAACAATTATTTTTTTTAAATATATAAAATGCACTATGAAATATAGTTATTTGCTTAATGAGGGGTAATCAAAACCCGGATAAAAATGAGAGTATGGTGGCCACGCAATGCAATATACCGATAATGTATCATAGAATTGTGCACTTGAAACCTATATAATTTTATTAGCCAGTGTCACCCCAATAAATTTAATGTGAAAAAATGTGAGTGTATCAAGAAAGAAAACAATGAATTATTTTTTTTTGCTTGCCTTCATCCATAATAGCATTTATATAAATAATGAAAATTACTCTAAGGGATAGCTATTCTAAGCAATCGATTCCAAAAACTTGAAACCCTTTAATGCCATTGTAATAAGCTGATTACTAATAACAGGAAAGGAGCAAAGGGAACGCCAGACATTGTAGGCATATTTCTTGCAAAACACTGAGAGAGGGGACTGGACCAAGGGAAGGCAGGCGCATGCCCAGTAAAGTTGGGGTGACATAGGGAACATAATCACCTGCCAATCACGCCTGGGGGCAGAGATGGCTGACCAGAATGAGTGTGGCCTCTGCAAGGGTGCAGAGGTTTGGGATACATGACACCATAAACTAAGGAGTTTGCTATCTTGGGACTCTTATAACTCTGGGCTTGTGGGCTCTCTCACTCCTGCTTCCCTGCATTTGCCCATGGCCATGAGGACCCTCCACACAATGGATTAATGGACTAGAACTAGCCTGATGCTCAACTGGACCCAGCTCCACCATGGAACGAAAACACTGGAACTGGCTTTATTCTAGCTCTACTGAGACACCACATGCACTTCTATGGCTAGACTAAGGGGAATGGGATTTGGAAACCCAGGGGTTCTGTTCCACAGAAATAAAGCTTTCTCCCATAACCCATCTTCGCATAGGGACCTCCCGAAATGCTTATTCCAGCGGTCCCCGACGAGCCCCACTCCCACTAGCAATGGGGAAAGATGAGACATATTTTTCTCCAATACCATCTTATAAAATCAAATGATATTATGCCAAATTAACTATACTTAAATTTATTCTTGTTATCTCTTATGTGGAATACAACAATATGGCCTATAATCCATGACCAATTAATCCTATACATCTTTAAAAATTCAGATAAACCTCATTTTTTCTAAATAGATTTTTCTACTTGTTCCAAATCCACTGACTCTATTCTCTGAAATGATATTCAATGATTAGCCCAACCCTTACAATTTAGTAATCATTGCTCATAGCCTCGTATCCTATATAACAAAAGGCTAATATGCAAATTGCCCCCACCAGCAGGAGTTAGATGTGCGCTGACTACCAGGGGGCGGCATGGAACATGGCAGGTGTTGGCAGGCGGCCGGGGGAAGGGGGGCCCCAGCTGGCAGCCGGCAGCCGCTAGGGACCCTACCCGTGCAGGAGTTCATGCACTGGGCCTCTAGTTTTTCCATAATTGTATTATTTTTCAGAATTGATTCCTGGAAGCCTTTTCTTAATCATCTGTTGGGGAGCACAAGAGACTTGGTTGGAAAGTTTGGATGGAGGACATTCCAAGAAAAGGGCAGTGTGCAAAAGGCCACCCACCCTGTTTATCAGAATTCTGACTTGGGGGAGTGCCTCCATGGAATCCTGTCTCCCTCAGTTGCCATCTGAGTGGCCTTGATATACGTCACTCAAGCTGTGTACTAAGATTTAATACCCACAGAAGAGTTTGTCTAAAGATAAGTGCCGCGGATGGCAGTTCCAAACAAGTCTGTGCACATGCAGACCCCCAGGTGTTTACTGGAATCTTTATGCTTAATCTTTGGGTGTCCTTGGTTAAAGGAACCTGCAAACACATGTGTCCTCCCACTATTACTTACCCTACTGATTGCAACTAAAAGATAAACTTTATCTCAAACTGCTGCTACAATAAAAGGCTAATGAGGCAGGCAATTGAGGCTGCCTGGTTCCTTTAGCCAGGCTCTCCCTTAGCCCTCTCTTTCACAGCAAACCTTGTGTCAGAGTAATCCATTCATCCTTCACTCTGGGTCTACCGGTCAGCCCCTGCAATCATCTTTGCACAGGTAATTTCAAATAGATCCAATCATTTACACATCACTATGGTATTCTTATTAAACCTCTTAAATTCTTTGTATTGATTTTATGTTTGACTCTAATACCTTTCGCAGAAATGTTTTTCTCTTGTCTATCTATTGAAATTTCACATATTTTTAGAGAAGGACCAAACTCTAAAATCACATTCAGCTTTTGAATTTCACCCTGTTTTTACTAACATAGGTACTTAGTCATTAATTCCATATTATTTTTTTGTTGTTGCTTATTCAGGTTTTTGCTGTTTGTTTGCTTGTTTTCCTGTTGCAGTTTGGTTTTTCCCCCAGGAATATTTGTTCCTCGTGAGCTTCACGTATTTCCTTTATAGTTGTAGTTCCATTTTTCAAGGGTCATTTACAATCATACTCCCACTAAATTTCCCTCTCACAGAGAGGCAAAAAGAAGAGTCCACCCTGGAAAACTGGATAAAAGACAAATTATCCAGATCAGATTACTAGAGGTACTCCCGGGAAAAACAGGAAGCATTAGGAAGGATGTGTCTCCTGCCACTGCTAAAGGTTTTTGTTGCAGAGCACTGATATTGCCAATAGACTAATCAACCACATTGTTAGCGTAGGTAGCTAGATATTAATTAAAAAAAAAGAGAGCAAAGGGAATTAGACATTATTAAGTCTAAGAAAATAGGCTCTGAATCTGACAATAAGCCTTTTTCACAAGAAGTTGCAGCATTCCATTAAGCCCGATTTACTAGGAAGCTGTAGCATTCACAGGTTCATGAACACACATCCTTCCCCACAGGACTTAATCCTCAAATCAGGCAGGAAGGATCATTACCAGTCATTATCTAGGATTACTGAGGAAGAGATCAAATGATCAAGGGGTATTCCTTTGCTGGGTGTATGTGCAGTAGAAGCCAAGATGGCAACCATAAAGGGAGGTTCTTAGCCTGGGGAAAGGATTGGATTGGATAAGGACAAGAACCCTGGAAGATGTAGGAAATGGATTGGTTAGGAAGAGGGTCCAGTTCTGTCTCAGGGAGGTTAGGGAAGCTGATTGGTTAGTTTGAAAGAGACATGGTCCTTCCTAAACCTGAGAAAATATAATCCAGGTGTAACAAAGGCACGCTATCTCTTTCTGGCCCCATAACACTCATTCCTTAGTATGCTCTGTACCAACCCAACCAGGCAGGCCTACCAGTGGGGAGTGCAGGCTCCCAGCTCAGGCTCCAAGCCTGAACCTGGGTACAGTAATGCTGACCACAACACAGATGGGAATAGAGACTATATTAGCCAGACAGGTTGGGTGATGGTGCAGAGGGCTTTGCCAAACCAAACTGAGAGAATCAGAGTTAATTTCCTGGAGAAGTTGATATTCAACTGAGCCTAAAAATTGATAGGTGAATAAGGATGTTAGCTATTTTGGAAAGAGGGAAAAGGGTAAATAAATGTTTAGTGGTAATAAGCAGCCCTAAGAATGTTTTGTATTATTGATTACTATGCTGCAAAATTTTGATGCTTCTCCAGGAATTGTTTTTACCTACATTCAATTCCAGTCTGAGACTACAGCCCCTAAAAGGAAACGGTTAAAGTAAGAAGGCTCTCCCGCTATGTCACTAAGTCACACGTAAATATGTCGCATCTTTGGTTTTAAGACAGATCAGTAAGTTGGTAAGTATATTATGTGTCAACTATGAAAATATTCTCCACTTAGCATACACTTAAATATTGCCAGTAAATAAACACAAAATCATTTCAAAGATGAATTAATTTTTGTCTAAAAACCGGTACCTCCCTGAATCTCTCGTCCTACAAAGTTAGCTAAGGATAGATGCTTTGTGTCTTTCTCCTTGTAGGGGACATCCTGCCTGATTTTGATTTGTATAGGGATGAAACATTGAACATGCTAATTTACTGGTTAATATTCCCCCTTGGCACGTACCAGCAAAGGATAATTGGCTGTAATGTGATTTAAACTTACTTGAATTTGTAGCTGTTAACTGAACATTCACTTTTAATAACTCTGCACCATAGCATAGAAATAACTGTATTCTTGTAAGATGTTCCCAAATCTCCTTCTGAGGAAATAACCATCAGACTAGAAAAGTTGCAGTATCCTCCCTCCCATCTGGAATCTAGGGATCAACTCTAAATAACCTCCAGCCTTACCTTCTAATCTCATGACTTGATGACTGTGGAATGGGCCACTTATCTATTTATCTCTCAGGAAAGGAGAGCACAGGACAGGGCGAGGAGGGGTCATTAATCCGAGGAGAGGACTTTGAGCTAATTTCGGTGAGGGATGAACATAGTCAAGAGGCGATTTTAAACTGTAATGATGAAGAAAGCAATCAGCTGATGCAGATTTTAGACGTTGTACCAGGAACAATAATGAGAAAAGAGGATACTTAATCACTTCACAAAAGAATTATAGGAATACATAATTAAAGCGATGATGAGTAATAAAACTCGTGGTAAGATAGCTTTCCAATATCGCTGGAAATAGAGTAAGAAGTGAAACTGTCTTCTGTGTTAATGACAGAAATGGCCGGGAAGTTCAGGAAGACGACTGGGAAAGTGAGAAAATCCCACAGCTCAGTGGCAATGGCCCTTGGCTGTGTGAGGAAGGGGCCTAACCAAAGTGTAGGGCACGCCCTGTACAAAAACAAAATGAAAAGCAAGAAGACAATTTAGAATTTTAATGTAGTCGAAGAATATGGGAGGGGCTGCAAGGACTTCAAACAGGAAACTGAGGAAAAATCTTAGAAAAAGCAAATCGCTTTCAAAATGCAAATGTGAGCACAGAGAAACAACACCAAAGATTCATGGACTGGGGCAGAGGGGAGCAAAGCAGGTTAATTTGTAAACAGAAATATTATTAGATGCTTAAACACAATCGTGAGAATGAATGAAACACGAAGAGGTAAGTTCTCTGAGACCTAAAACTCAAAAATCATTCTATGCAAAATGAAAGTGAGGAAAAATGGAAATTTAGGTTTATAAGCAAGTCCTTGTGTGTGTTTTCTTTCTTTCTGTATCCCACTCATCAGAGGTCACTTCCTGCCACTGTCAGGATGTCCTACCTAATCTCTCCACCCTTATTTCCTCCCCTGCTTTGCCAAAGCCAAAGGAACTGCCATCCGCGGCACTCATCTTCAGCCAAACTCTTCTGTGGGTATTAAACCTTACTACACAGCTTGAGTGACGTATATCAAGGCCACTCAGATGGCAACTGAGGGAGACAGGATTCCATGGAGGCACAGTTCTGAGTTTGAGATGATGTTAGTCCCTTGAGAGAGACAAATCTTTTCTCAAAGGAAGTTGCCAGCTGAGTCTTTATATCAGGGACCTGCAGGAACACTCTGGTCCTTTGTTCAGTTATCGTGCTAAAAATATCCACAGGGAGTGTTTGCAATGGCCTAGGAGCACAACCTCCAAGTATAACTCAGTGAGATTTCTCTAGCAGGTAAGCTGATTTGTCCACTCAAACACTGAATGTATTTAGTGAGGGACTGCTAAGTGCAAGTCATTGATAGGGAACACAAAATGAACACAGTCCCTGTTCCCGAGAGCCTGCAGGCTGGCAGGGAACAACAAACACAAGAGCTTGGCTGAGTGGAAGAGATGCAAGAACAGATGTCCCGGTGCCATGGTGTGCACCGGGGAAGGAGAGAGAAGCTTGCTCAGGGGCAGGGGCAGATAGGTTCTATATAAAATGCATAATAAAAGGTGAATTGGCATGCAAAAATATTTAAAAGAAAGAGGAGGAGGACTTAAGGGAATACTAAAGGAATGCAAAGTCCCTAAGGAGTGGGAAATATCATGTGTTTAGGGAACTGAAATCAGTGACCTAGGGGTGTTTGATTTCCTTCCCTTTTATTTCTATTTTAGAAGAAGAAAAAAAGCTTCTACCATAATCACATGCGACTGTGAGAGCCCAGGTCCCCAACCACTCCACCTACTGCTCTAGAATCTCTTCTGGAGCCGAGGAAACAGTTTTCAAACACACTCCCCTTCGCCCCAGAGGTGGCTCTGAGACCAGGGAAGTCCAGGCAGGACAGAGACACTGAGTCTGGGGTTCATTTTCAGGGGTTTTCTCAGGGTCTCATGTCAATCAAAGTTCCTCTCTGGTGTGTGGACTGCTGCCTTAGAGTTAGGGGAACACCACCTCAACACTGGGCTGAAGAATTGAGTTAGCATCAAGATATGCATGTGTGTCATTGAACAAACTGTCCAGCTCAGTGGGATTTTTAATACTGATTGTTTGTAATTACAGTTTAGAGAACATCTGTAAAAAAGAAAACTAATCTAACATTTATAGTTAATAATACACTGTTCTTTATGACAGGTATTAGATAATATGTATGGTCACTAGGGTTAAGAGACTTGTGAGAATAAAACTGTATCAATGGATACATGAACATCATCACTACATGCATTGGGATGTTCACGTGTTGTTCTATTCTCCAGCATAATTCTTTACCTGTGTCAGACACCTGTCTGGCATAGCTTGTTGAAAAGGCAGAAAAGAGCATCAAATTCAATATTCAGTAAGAATGATAGCATGCTAGAATGTTTCCTTTATTTTAGGATCCATGCAACAAAATTAAAATAAAAGAAAATGATAAGAAAGTATTTTTACTGTCTTCAGAAATGACCACACTTGGGTGACAGTTAAGATAGATCTCCCTGATTGACAAGCCCACGTAAGAAGACGCAGGGGCAGAGACGGTAACAGCCTTCTGCATATTGGAGAGTGGCTCACACTGTCTCAGAAGAGCAGAGAATGAAACACCTGGGAATTTGTGAGTTTAACACCACAGAGTCTATGTGGCCATAATGGGGGTATTTACACCACAGAAAACCACAGCCTTTTCTTTCTTTTTTCTTTCAAAGAGCCAGTTCCCCAAGACACTGTGCGCTTGAAACACAGGACTTGAGGTTCACTGGACATGAGCTTAAATCCTTCCTCTGTGGTCACTACCTGTGTGAACTTAAGTAGCCTCTGTGACCGTCAGTTTAGCTTCTCCTTAACAGCAATCAAGTTACTTACTTTGATAGACAATTAACTTTCTATAAAATAACTTTTGGTTAGAACAGTTAATCATTAAAAAATGACACCTAGTATATCATGCTGGCTTCTAATTTGTCCCCCTGTGTTTTCATATAATAAACTAGAGGCCCAGTGCACAGATTCGTGCACCGGTGGGGTACCTTGGCCTGGCCTGCGGAGATCGGCTGCAACTGGCTCTCCAACATCCCTCAAGGGGTCCCGGACTGTGAGAGAGCACAGGCCAGGCCGAGGGACCCCACCGGTCCACGATCAGGGCTGGGAAGGGGCCATGGGAGGGCTCTAGGGCGTGTCCAGCCCATGGCCCAGTCCCAATCAGCCAGACTCTTCCCCCTGGTGGTCAGTGCATGTCATAGCGACTGGTCGAGCAGTCGAACAAATGGTCAGACACTTAGCATATTAGGCTTTTATTATATAGGATATCGTGCTGTTTGAAATCTCTATGCCCTTTACCACCAAGAATTTTTCTGATCTGGGGAAGCTAATTCTTTCAAAGGATTATTTAAGATGTCAGATATCTGATGCAATTACAGAACAAGACAACCTAAAGAAAAGTTATTTAAAGATAAACGTTTCAATAGAGCAACAACTCTTTTTAAAAGCATGCCTTTCAACATTTTGAGAATGATTTAAGTATCTTTTTATCATAAAAGTAACTAACCAAACATAAATGCCTCACTTTCATTTCCCCTAAGAAAATATATCTTTTTTTTTCTCAAATTGTGATTAGTGAGCAAGCTGCCCAGCTATTTCATGAGTACATGGTCAAGAACACGAACTTGATTGCAAACAGTGACCATGATGTTTTTAAAGTTAAAGTTAGTGAAATGCACACAGATGTGCATCACAGCTCTATGCTCGTGGAGGGACACATGTAACTAGACATTAAAACACTGAATGCATACTAAGACGATGTCATGAAAGATTCAAAGGCGTTTCAAGACAGTGCCTCCACACAGAGAAACCCACCATCAGCCACTTTGTGTGGTAATGGGAACGTTCAGACCCAGGCTGTTTAATGTGGTCACCAGCAGCCACAAAAGGCTTTTGAGCCCCTGAAATGTGAACAGTGCAAATGAGGAAGGAAGTGAACTTTTTACTTTATTAAAATTTAATCAACTTTACACTTAAATATCTACACGTGGATAGTGGCTAGCCTCACAAAAGCAAAGAGCAGGCATTTTCAATGTACTAGTATCCATGCTAGTGAGTGTGAGTGAGAGTGAGAGTGAGTGTGAGTGAGTGTGTGTGTGTGTGCGTGTGTGTGTGCATGCGTGTGCGTGTGCTGGTGGGAAGCATAGAAAAGTATAGGCTGTAATTGTGGCCTTTATATACTAAGCCAGCCGTGGGCAAACTATGGCCCGCGGGCCGGATCCGGCCATTTGAAATGAATAAAACTAAAAAAAAAAAAAAGACCGTACCCTTTTATGTAATGATGTTTACTTTGAATTTATATTAGTTCACACAAACACTCCATCCATGCTTTTGTTCCGGCCCTCCGGTCCAGTTTAAGAACCCATTGTGGCCCTCGAGTCACAAAGTTTGCCCACCCCTGTAAGCTAAAACCCTCCTGTCTCCTCCTCAGGTTGAAGCCAGGTGACAGTCATGAGTCCCACCTTGAGGGGCCTTATTTCATGTCCTATATACTATAAAAAAAAAAATCACCTTTCAGGCTTGGTAAGTAGCATAAGTTTAATTGTTGTATAATTAATAGCCTTATGTAAGTAGTAAACAAATAATATTGTGTTTTCCTCAAAAAAATCAAAGAATATTTGTGTTTTCAAAACATTGTTCTGTGGTATCTATCTAAGGAGTCAGTAACATTCAATAAACCATTTTAAACTATTTAAAATTTACTTCCCTTTTATCTAATAAGCACAAGCTATTTCTTCTTCCAACTCTATTAGACTTTTCTCTCCATGTTATTATAATAGATTCCATACTCAAAATGAAAAAGTTTATAGTAGAATTTTTACTCTAGAGATTGTTTTACTTTTTAAACTGGTGGTACAGCTAATGGTGAGTAAATAGCTTTAAAGTTGATTATTTCTTTCATATTTACAAAAAAGTTGGCAGTGCACTAAATGATATGTACCAACCTACAAAATGCCTAAATAAATGCATTCTTTTAAACTCTTTACATCTGTTATAAAGAGAACTTTTTAAAAAATCAAATGTCAATATGTCATAAATATGAAGAAAAATGAGGTTAGCAAGGTTCAATATATGATGGGAGTTTTTTTCTTGACATTTAACCCATCATATTAAAAGCTGCTTCAAAGGAAAGAAATATCAGCTTGTCACCTGGAGATCGAAATTGAGCTGCTCCAAGACAAACTGCTGTTTCCTCCCCGGGATGAAATTCACAGGGCAGACACAAATGTCAGGATAAAAATAGACCAGCTGAGAAAAAAGTCATCAGGAAAAGTATAGCCATTGTTATAATTACAACTAAAAATCACTCGAAAGCCAGTTATTTGTCCCTAATAGCACATGAAAGAACACCTAGCACATTGATTTATATTGTTAAATACTTACGGGAAAACAAAATGTGGTAAGATTATGCTAATAGTAGTCTGTGGATTTAAATTTGATAAAAGATGATTCATAGATAACACAGTATTTTAAAGAATGGCAAATATTTTCATTCATAATGTACAAAGGATATACCTCAAGCTGGCATTTTGAAATTCCAGATGACAAAAAAGGAGATATATATCAATATTAAATATCATGCAAGATATTGGGAGGTTGAATAGCAAAATATACACATCTTTTAAGGAAAATATCTGAAATTGCAAGAGTGATAGAATGGTAAATTAATCTAATAAGAATCAATAACTTGAAAATTCCTACAATTTAAAAATTGTCTTGAATAACAGAAGCAGAGAGCTCAAAATGAAAGTATTTTTCTGAAGAAAATGCTAAATGCAACAAAATGTAAGGTTTTTCTGTTTCTGTAACATGGAAGAATACACATTTGTGCAGATTTTGTTCCATGCAAACACTTGCCGCCGGCGAAGTCCACATTGTTAATTACTCAGTGTTCAATGTTATATATACACTGAGAAAACTATTAGTTACTTTTATGGGTACTTTATCCTTTAGGTTATATTACATCATTATCTAATGATTTTCATTCTTGGCAAATGAATACAATTATCAGTTGTATTTGGATTTTACTTAAGAATTATAATATCACTGTTTTATAGTTAATTTAAAAATATTTAGGGAAGCATTTTCTAATATCCTTTTTTTATTCTACATTGCTTTCCCAATTGATATTTCCTCATATATAATGAACAATGCAAAGAGAGTTCAAATCAGGATTGGGGTCAAAATCCAGTGTGACTTTAAAGAAAATTAAGTAACTAGCATAGTATGTGACATACCTGGTGCATGAGGTTGGCAAAATATTCTTTAATTTCATAAAAGTGTTTGGGTTTAGATTTTAACACTAAAATTGGGGGGATGGGAAGGACAACTTAATAAATGATTTTGGGTTGTGCATAAAATATGTTACAGGAGGGATAACTAGTCATCAAGTCTGGTTGGTGAAATTAACCTGTAAGTCTGCCCAAGTTAGACTTAGACTTGGTATGTTTTAGCTGACCAGAGCAAAATTACTGGCTAGTATTAGAAGAGCAGAATGGCAACGTGTCAGTTTTCCAATTTATAGTGACAGACGTGTTACATACCCATTGTGTATTTGATGGCACTGGGAAGACATACAAATAAATTGTTTTAACCAGAGATTGTCCACACCATATTCAAAAAAGATTAATATTTAAGAACCTAACATGCAGAAATTTTAAGGAATAATACTGAATATTCTAGCTAGTTTTGTAGAGGAATTTTAAAAAATATTTATAATACACAGAATATGTCAGTATAACTAACTGTCCTTATGCATTAAAATATTATTTAACATGATATTTTATTTTTACCACAGGTTCAATGAACTGAATCAAAGATTTTACACAAATCATGTTGTCACTTTTTTTTTTAATCAAAGTTAAGTTCTAAAGATCGGACATATCAGTTAAATATTCCATAGTATATAACAAACAAATTTTGCTTTTTTACTCCCCTAATAGTAAAAGCCTAAATTGCCTCCAATTCCCTTCTTCCTCAACATAATCTCATATATTCCTGCTTGGAACTGAGGGCTTCATGAGTATAAGAACAAACACTGGGTTGTTGAATATAAGATATAAACGTTTGTGAAATTATGACTATATATTTCCATCCAAAAACGCTGCACCAGGATGTGTTCCTACCAGCTGTCCATGACCAGTGTTATTCCTCCACGTGGTATGGCCTTGATGTCTTTGACATTCTTCCCATAAGGAGGTCAGGTCCCCAGCCATTCACGTCTTCCCAGGGGCAGCCCAGACATGGAGCTGACGACCATCCCTGATGTCATTTTTATTCCTGACCCACAGGAAGTCAAGGCATAAGGAAAGGGTTGACGTTTTATGCACTTAAGTTTGAGGTGGCTTGTTATGCCACAGTTGATAAATGGGACCTGTGATTATCATATATTTCAGAATTTTCAGATGGCATTTATTTCAAATATTCAGTCACTTTAATCCTTCAAAGTCCTTCGGAGTGTCAGGTACTGGGTGAACATTTTCTTATAAGAGCAGTCCCTGCATCACTGACTGCCTGGGAAGGATGGGAAGGCTTCACAGAGCAGGCACCATTTGTCAACATTACTGAACACATTATTGATCTATTTCAGGTGCTCTCTGCACCCCTTTTCAGGGCCAACACCAAAAGCCTTTAATGTTTAGAAAAGGACCTCAAAATCATTGCTCAATTGCATATTACTTGATCTTCAGTTTTGTCATCTGACTGAACTTGGTACAGATTCTGTGTCATTCCCGAGGTAATTCCGCACAGCGGACCAGTTGGCACTGTGACAGCAGATGATGGGAAGAGAAGGCTGCCTCCTTTTTCCTTACAAAGGATGAGAAGGAAGGTGAGGGCGAGACACATGCAAGGATGCTATTGCCTTTTCATCTTTATGTTATTATTGTCTGTGTCAGCTCCTCAACAGAAAGGTACCATTCAGTCTTTGCAGCTGCAAATAAAAGGGGAGGGAGTATCTTTTCTCCTTTCTTTCTTTTTGCTAACATAATTTTAAAAATCATTTAATTGGGCCCAGAGGCTGTGCAGTGGGAGTATACAGAGTTTAGGAAAAATAAAGTCCATGAGTGAATTGGGGCAATTTATGCTTTCAGCTCCTAGAAGGACCAGTGCTAACTGAGGACACTGTAGCATCCTTATTATGACTGACTAGAGGCCTGGTGCACGACATTTGTGCACTGGGTGTTGTGGAGGTCTCTCACCCCGACCTGCACCCTCTCCAATCTGGGAGTCCTCAGGGGAGCCCTCTCCAATCCAGGAGTTACTGTCTGTATTTGCAATCATATGAGAAAATTGTCTGAGACCCCAATTCAGTTTGGTTTGTTGCTCACAGAATAATGGAGGCATTTTTTTTTCTTTGCTTCATTGGTGGAGATTTCCTGGAAGTTTTAGGATATCTTCCCTTTAATTTTTCCTAGACACTCTGATTTTACTTATGTCTCTCACCTTTGCTTTCCCTCCATCCCC
>NW_005368491.1:1141229-1155571 GCF_000412655.1 Myotis brandtii | reverse complement strand
ATCAACCTGCAGTTTGCAAAAGGGCTTTACACTAAAGTTGAGTCAGTCTTGTGTTGAACCACACTCGGTTGTGAAAAGTACACGGTTTTGTTCCCATTGCTCGCATGTCTTTGCTGTTTGACTCTGAGCCATCACTTAACCCAGGGGTCCTCAAACTTTTTAAACAGGGGGCCAGTTCACTGTCCCTCAGACCGTTGGAGGGCCGGACTATAGTTTAAAAAAAAAAACTATGAACAAATTCCTATGCACACTGCACATATCTTATTTTGAAGTAAAAAAACAAAACGAGAACAAATACAATATTTGTATTTGCATGTGGCCTGCGGGCCGTAGTTTGAGGAACCCTGGTCTAGGAGATCCATCTGCCACCAGAACTACAATTCCCAGCATTCCTGGTGCTCCCCGTGCTCTGGGCTTCCACTTCTGGTCCTGGGGCTGCCACCAGAACTACTATTCCCAGAATTCCTGGTGCTCCCTGCACTCTTGGTTTTCCCTTCCTGCTCTGTCTCCATCCCATGGCCTCCCACTCTGCCAAGTCCTCCGAGCCACCAGCTCTCCCTCTCTGCTCTCCATCTGGCAGCTTGGGGAGCCAAGTTCCCCAAGCCGCTCCACTCTCCACCAGCTCTCCCGCTCTGCTCTCCACCTGGCACCTGTGCATGCAAATTAACCCGCCATTTTTGTCAGTTTAATTTGCATACTCACTCCTGATTGGCTGGTGAGCATAGCGGAGGGACGGTCAATTTACATGTTTCTCTTTTATTATATAGGATTGCTCACTAACAGCTCAGTCTCAGAAAGAAAAGGAGGAGGAAGCATCCTGTATACACAGAAGATTACTGTCAGTCTCCACAATTAACACTGCCCATGGGCATCAGTATCTATTGTTCTCTATGCGTATTAATCCATTTATTATAAATTTATTTCACATGTCACTTTTCTGCCAAGTGTGCCTAAGTGATTGCTCTTCCCTACCTTCAGCTCCCTCAGCACCAAACTTTTAGCTCTTTCTGCTCTGCTAAGTTCAAATCCCACAAGAGAACTCTGGCCACAATATCACCTTTGGATGAAAGGTCATGGTTTGTTGAGAAGAGCGAAAAGAACTGTGGAAGCATATTGACGTCAAGGGGTGTGTAGTTGATGAACGAAAGATCATTGCCCAGTGTCTCACTGCAGTAACATGGCTTCGGGTTAAATTCACTGAAAAGGTGATGTGCCTGCAGACAGTGAGCAGGGCAAAAGGGCGTCCACCCCGCGCAGTGGGTGCTCCAACCTGCTTCCTGTCCCTTCCTATGTGTCATTTGGTTCTTAGGACATGAGTGTCTATTTGGGGCAACAAAATGCATTTTTCTCTTTTATTTGGAGATACATAGCAAAGTACTTATATAACGTATGTACGAGCTTATAATATTCAGCACAACAACCTGTGTAAGGAAATTGCATTTCTTCTCCTGTGGGCTGGGAAGAAACATGTAAGGAGGAAAGATCATTCTGTAGCACGTACCACATAGCAGGCCTATTGATTCGAAGGCTCCATAAGTGTGCAAATAATAAAGGCAGAGAGAACTGTATTTTCATTAATCACGAATAAAGCAGAATGATAAACACTTATTTAGGAGAAGAAGTATGGAAAATAAATTGGTGGAATGTATTTTATATTCAGAAAGGTGTTTTAGTTAGGTTCATACTTTTGAATTAGTTAGGCTTTCAAGGCCGGTATAGTTATGCATATACACATAAGTATTCCATAAAGGATATAAAATGTATTTTAATATTTTAAATTTCAGTTTCAACTTTCCATTAGAATTTAACTTCAGTGTTTGCTAACAGCTCAGATTTATGGTTGCAGAAAAAAGAAACACACTAGCAGTTAGACTAGCAATTTCTTATTACTAATATGAAAGTTATAAAATACATAGCTATCTTTAATACAAACTGTATATTTTAATCCCTCAATAAATTTGACTGTCAGATGTCAGTTAGAAATTGTTAGCATCTCTATAGTAATCAATTAACAAATTTTGCTGTTAAGTGAGAGATGAATTACTGTCTGTTTCATATTTTTAATAACAAACTGTATGCTGCAATACATGTTTAGTCATCTAAAGTAAGAAAGGAATATTATTTCTAACGATCCACCACTAAGATGCTAATAGACATGAAAGTGTATCAGTGCACATTGTAGAAAATAGCAAACATTTCAAAAAGACTAACAGAACAATTTTGCTATCTTACCTTTCAGTGATCATTTCACTTCTATGGCTAATTTTCCTTCCCTATAAAAATGAAGGTTTAAATTAACTTGCCTATATCTCTAGGGCCCTCTTGTTAAAAGTTAATCACTTGTATAAATATTTCTTGTTTAAAAATCAGAGATAGTCTGTTTAGTAACTAACAAATGCAATAATTTTGTTAATTTAACCTTTAAGTATAGAAGTACAGGGAATGTTTAAATATAATACATAATGTCTGTCCGAAAAAATGTTTACCACTGACTTCAGGAAGTAAATTGAACACACATTAAATGATTCAAGGCAACATAAAATTGGGAGAAGGTGTGCTATCCAAGCTGTGAGAGTGTGAAAGTTCACCAGCAAAGAGCTCAAGGAAGCTGGGACAATTGGGCAGGCTCCTGGGTGAAGCTTTCCCATTGCACAATCCAGGATATTGAATGTGCTCTGCTAACAACCTCATGGTAACTGGGCACCTAGACTTTTACTATAAAAATATAACTGTATTAGAAATGGAAGTGAGAAAAAAATATTCTTTTTTAATTTTAGGAAATGTTCACTAACAAAAATTAAGGAGATAGTCTATGAAAGATTATTTCTTTCACTTACAATTTTTTTAAATGTACAATTCACAAAATATGTGCTTTTTTCTGACTGGCCATTCTTTTTTATTCTTCCAAGGATAACCTCTTCCTCCAAAATAATTTACTTTCTAAACTTGTGAGTGAAGCTAAAAAGTAAGATTCAGGTTATTTTATTTGGTCATATGTCACCAAAAATTGTTCATTTTAGTGTTTCATTTATTACTAGTTCTCCTATATTTTGTGAATGGTTCTCTTATATTTTATGCATTGTACATTTTTTAAAATTTGTAAATTTTTTAAATAAAGAGTCATTTAATGTCCTAAACTGTTTTTAGGACAGAGGTTATGACCTATATCTCCATGTTTCCCATACTGCTATAAATCTGAAGGTTAAACTGCTAACAAAAAGACTGAATTTGTTAGTTACTAAACAGATTACCTTTAACTTTTAAACAAAGAATATTTGTGCAAGCGATTAATTTGAACAATAGGACCATAGAGATATAGACAAGCTCATTTAAACCTTAATTTCTATCAGTAAGGAAAATTGGCTGAGGAATAAAAATTTAAAAAAAGGTCACTCAGCAGAATTCAAAATTTTAATATGGGTCAGCAGAATCAATGTATGACTCTTCAGATTCAAATGGAAGAAAATTTATATAATAACTTGATATGTGGTCATTGAGAGCAAATCCTCAAAATATTGTTTTTAGTTTATAATCAATGATTCTCATCATTGATGTTTCTATCACTCTCTCCTTGTCCTTTCCTCTCTAAAATCAATAAAAAATATTTTACAAAACAAAAAATAAATAAAAATGTTAAAGAGCTAAATTGATACTAGAGGCCCGGTGCACAAAATTCGTGCACAGGTAAAGTCCCTAGGCCTGGCTGGCGATCAGGACCAATCTGTGGGGTGACCAGCAGGGTGATCAGGACCCCTGCTCACATCCACCTTGGCCTGGCACTGCCGCTCATCTGCTCCACCATCCCACCACGGTCCTGTATTCGTTGGGGCCCATCAGGGACAGCAGCACCTCCACTGCCACCCACTGCCAGCGCCATGTCCCCGACACCCACCATGTTCCGCGCCACCCCCTGGTGGTCAGTGGACGTCTAACTCCCGGTCGGTCAAATTCCTGCCCATGGGGATAATTTGCATATTAATATTAGACTTTTGATTATATAGGATAATCCATAGGATACCAGGAAATGATATCTTCAATGCCTTTTAAGAGGGAATATAAGAAAACAAGTGGTACAAAACTGTACATCAAATTGTACTTTGTGTGTCATTCTCCAACATAACGTCCACAATTGCATTTGGATAGATTTAGTATCAGGAGGAAGAATAAGATCAAAACTGGAAACGATAAGTCCAGTGAACTCCTTATGAATTTATAAATGGTGAGGCACTCACAAACTTGAATGTAGAAGGAAACTTTACACATGCATTCACTAATTGATAACACATTTGAAGCATGAATATGTTGCCTTCATTGAGAATAATGTTTATTCCAAAAGAAAAGCAGGTCAAGAAATGAGAAAATCGAGTAAATCTCTAAAGTAAGTAGTAAAAAACTTCTCCATTAATAACGTGGGGATTTGCTTGTTTATTTGGATTTGCTTTTGCTTTTGCTTTTGCTTTTGCAGACATAATAAATGTGAGGGAGGAAAAAACTGGCTTCCAAGGACTCATTGAGGCTGGGGACTGGGACACACCAGACTATCGTTGCAAGTAAACAGCTAATAGCACTGTTCTTAGGAATCCATCCACAGAAAGGACGGAAAAGCAAAATATCAGAGAAGCACTGGGCATGACTTTGCTCACTGTGAGGACCCTTTGGGCAAAAGAGCCTCAGAAGCAGACTTCAGTCAAAAAGACCATTAGAATGTAACTTTATTAACTTACAACACAGAACCTGACAGTGGGTGCCAGGAGGACTTCTATGAACACAGAGCAACAAAAGCACACTCCAAGCAGAAGATAACAAGGAAATGTTACTCATTATCTAACTGCTTTACCTCCAAAGGAGAAAAAATCACCTGTATGGTTTTCTGTGGTCACATTAAAATAAGCCATACAAAGACATCAAACTTACTGTGTTTTCTAAAAGACCATGGGTATGTATTTCTTTCATATCTAAAATTTAACCAAATATAATTAATACAAAAGATATTTTTAAAATAATTTAAAAAGCCCTAGCCAGGTACCTCAGTTGGCTGGGACATTGTCCTGTGCACCAAAAGATTGCAGGTTTGATTCCCAGTCAGGGCATATACCTGATACCTAGGTTGTGGGTTCGAACCCCACTTGGAGAGAATGCGGGAGGCAACCGATTGATATTTCTCTCTCACACTGATGTCTGTCTGTCTCTCTCTCCCTTCCTCTCTCTCAAAAGTCAATGAAAACATATCCTTGGGTGAGAATAAAAAATAAACAAAGCAATTTAAATAGTTTTGTTTATATAAACCAAGTCACAATAGTCATTGAATTCATATTTTTCTTATATTTTTCTCAATATACCTTTGAATATAATTCAAAATGTACTATTTTATTATATTTGCAATAAATTCAATATATCATGTTACTATAAATGATACAGTAAAATGTGTTTCTAATACTGACACTAGAGCAAAGAACTATAAACTATAAAGAATTAACACCCTAGGTGTTTACCCAGACCTAGGAAGGCCCCCAAGTTTCCCAGGTGACTACCATGACTTGGTTTGTCTTCCTAATTCCCTAGCTGTGTTTATTTTCTCCATGGAGAAGTGTGTGCACCCTGACTGCAATTCCTACCTAATACCCCACTCTTACCCACCATAATCCTAGGATGTCTCTCTAATCCTAAGGAGCTTCTAAACTGTTCTTAGGTGTTGCCCTAATTTCAAAGGGTGTAGACACAAACCAGGAAGGTCCCTCTACAGCCCCAGGTGCATCTCCAGTCACCTGGGTTGAAACTGTAATTCCCAGTTCAATCACCATCCTTGGATGTTGTCTCCTTTCCCCAAGGGTGTCTTTTCTGACCTAAGATGTCTTTCTAATTCACCAAAGTTCTCCCCTAAGCCTGAGTGTCTCCCTAATTCCCTATGAGTGTCTCTATGAAACAGGGTCAGCTCCCTTACTGGCCAAGTGTGTCTGCCCTGACCCTGTACGTAGGTGTACTTCCACTCAGGTGTCTGCCAGACCTGAGTTGTCTCCCTAATTCTCAGGTATATCTACACTCAGGTATGCAAGAGTTCATTTAATTTGTTTTTCTTTAGGAAATACGATTTATACAAGAAGTAAAATCATTGGAAACATTGGGAAAATCATATGAAGAATGCATTCTTCATAAATATTGATAAAACTTATTTATGAAACAATATGTTTGAATAAGAAAAGATCATCCATTGAAAGAAGAAAACCAACTAAGCTTACAGAACGTAACAAAACTTAAAGATGTCAAAATGGGTCTACTGAAAAGAGAGGGTGCAGTAGTCAAAATGTACACTTAGCTAAAAGAAGTCATTTGTTTTAATTATTCAGGAAAAAGTTAAAATTGTTACTATCAAAATGAGGAAATGTTAATGTTAGCAAGTGCTACATCTCAATGTTTTCTAATGAGGAAAACAGAGACACCAGATACAAAGGAGTGATGGGAGTGAGGGGATGATGTTGACATAATAAACCAGGGTGGGGAACCTTTCTTCTGCCAAGGGCCATTCAGATATTTACAGCATCATTCTCAAGCCATACAAAATTATCAACTTAAAGATTAGCTTTTTATATTTGGCCAAACATTTAATTAACTCACCCCCAATGCCTTGGCAGGGCCAGACCAAATGATTTCAAGGGCCTTATATGAACTTCAGGCCGGGCATTCCCCACCCCTGTTTCTGCTGGTGCTGATTCCCTAGTAGATCACAAATTATTGTTCAATTCTTAAAAAGAACAGTATAGAAAATTGCACTTTGATTTTTTTTAAATAATTCTCTTCGCTTTTCAGAAAAGAAATATCCTCAGGGAAGTTTTCAAATGAGGATTAAACTCAGAGACACATTGCCTCAAAACAGTGATCATCAACTGTACTTGCAAATAAGGCCTCAAAGTGGAGCATTTGTTAACGTTTCCATTTTAATTACTAGTTAAATTGTACTTATTTGTAATTGTGAAAATCAACACTCTGAAAGATATTTTTAAAGACTGCACTACACAGAGCGATCATTATTTTTACAGTATAACTAAAGCCCTCGCGCACATATAAGCAACGCCTAGGATTTAGCTCTCATGTCTTTACTTCTCATGTTGAAGCTGTAGAAACTAGAAGAAATCAAAATTAAATCATCTACCTTCTCTATATTCCAATATACTAACAATTACATCCCAGACACAACGAATCGAGTCATTTCCTATCACACAGAGAAAAACAAAGCTATTCAGGTAGGACTCAATTTTAATTATTGAATCAGACATTCAGTGTCCTAAGGATAAGATTATATGTGAATCTGTGGGAATTTTTGGTCACTTGTGTAAAAGTACCTAAGTATCTTCCATTAGAAGAGAAGCATCTAAAAATGTATCTAATTGATATTTACATTTTCTTGGAATAAAAATGTAAATGGTATCCCAAGCAACTATTTTGGTATAGATTTTCATTTTTAATCTACATCCTAATTTTTTGAACTTCAGCAATTGGTAAATTACTGTAGTATTTGTTAAGGAGTGGAGATTATGTAAAATACATGATATATATTTGCATTTTATACAGCAGTTAAAATATGCACATATTTTACACACATAAGCCTGATTTGTTTTGAGGTTTTGGCTCTGAAAGGCAGAGATAAATGCTACTTTAAGATGTGGAATATATGTTGTTAAAAATACAGCTACACAATTATTAAAGCTTCAAGTAAATAATAAGATATACCTTACAGTTTGAAAGATAACTATAGTTTATTTTTCTAACACAAAAATCTACTAGCAATGATTTTTGTCAATGCTACTTGAACATAGCAACCAAAAAACTCACTACTTGGTATTCAACATTTGTTTCACTCTTTTTAAATTGTATCAATGAAATTCATGCATCCAGAGTTGAAGAGAAAAAATCTACAACTTCACATATACATGCAGTCAAAACATGCATTTTGCTGCAGTAAATGGACTTTTTAATGATGCACTCAGGAAGGAAAAACTGTTTCCCACCAGGAATTCCACAGATCTCGCAACTGTCTGAATGCACAACAATAAAATTACTCAAGCTCAGGTACTACCTATTTTATTATTTCTAGCATCTGCCATTCTTCCATGAAAGCACATTCATTCATTCTGTCACCTAATTAGTATTATGGCAAGTTATGACAAACCAAATAGCATGAGTAGGGAATCAAAGATAATATGTTTTGTCCACACAAGTAATCATACCTGTTTGCCTTCTTTTTCAGACACATCTCAGCCATTTTATTAACTCACTTTCTGAATCAGACTAAAGTCCATTGAATTGCTCTGAAATCATTGTGAATAACATCTACATTCTACGGAAAAATCGGTAATCTGAATATTTGAATATGCTATTAAATTTGGGCTTTCCAAATTTGGGCATTATCAAAACTTTAGTTTTTAAATCCATATAATGGAAATACTCCTAAATGTTCATTTTAATTTCCTTTTAATTATGTGTCAGTTGTTTGTTAAATGTTTTTATTGATTTTTTAGAGAGAGAATGGAAGAGGAATAGAGAGACAGAAACATTGATCTGCTGCCTCCTACAGGCCCCCTACTGGGGAGTGAGCCTGAAACCCGGGCATGTGCCCTGACTTGGAATCAAACCATGATCTCCTGGTTCATGGGTCGACACCCAATCACTGAATCACTCCAGCCAGGCCTTTTATCAGTTATTTTTAAACTAGAGAAGTGCTTTGTAATGGAGCAGATTCACCTACATCAGTAACTGTGGCCAGGATGGCATTTCTGTCAACTTTAAGCTATTACCATGACAACTGTCTTTCTCACACAAATTAATGAATAATCTTATGAAATAAATTTATGAACAATTACTGTATTTTTTATTATGAAACTTAGTACCAAGGCACTTTATAATTTATAACAGATTGCAAAAAGGTGGAAAATGTTGGTATAGACTACCATTACCATTTCTGCTTTTTAAAGTTAAATCTGGTTATTCAGGTTGATTAGAAACTCAAGTTTATTACTGAAAAATATATCCAAATGTAATCCTATATCTTATAATCTTAAGATATAATCTTCTTTAATCTTATATTTATAATAATGTAAATCATCTTTGAATGACAGGAGCTAATGTACACTATTGTTATACTGGGCTTCCAGACTATTTAGACAGAAAATTCCCAAGACCTAGAATAAAATCACATCCGGAGTTTAACCTGTCCCAAGAGAGCACTGCTCTTGGCGTGTACGCACTTGCCATAAGTCATTGTAAGCATCATCCACTCAACAAATGCCTATTGACTGGTGTTTATGTGCCAGTCATTGTGCTGGAAGGCTAAGAACATGGTGATGAAAGACATGGGTGACCTCAAGGAGCTCCAAAGCTACAATCCAGCAGGGAACACAGCCAAGAAAATCAATTAGACGTGAACAGCATTACACGGGAATACAAAGGATGCAATGGGAGTAAGAGAGAGTACATGTGGCCTGGCCTGCGGGGGTCAGGAAGGGGGCTTCGCACAGCTGTCTCTGAGGGCTGGGATGAATGAGCGTGTCTGAGATGAACAGGGTTTTCTGTTGCTGTTGTTTATTATGAAGTAGCAGCAAGGGCGTGAACAGAAAGACAACAAATCGGTTCAATCTAGTTGGAGCAGAATTTGGTGGTTTCCACTGACCAAAACAACTGATGCTTATTGTAATGGGTTAGTAGTTTTCATAGGTTCTTCTATAGTCTGCATTTGTACATGTAGAAACTCCCTGATGCAGACACATACATTTTTTAAAACTCTTGAAATTCCAACATACGTAAATCATTGATAATGATATATCACTGTATTTCTTTCTATCTTTCTCAATGTCACTATACCATTTTTATTAAATTGGAGTTTTTGAGTATCCGTAGTTTTATAACTGTTTTTCTACTTAACATTATGAATATTTTCCCATGTCATTAAATACTTTAAATTCTTTTTAAAATAATATACTTAGTGACTGCAAATATATTCTCATCAAAATGTACCCCAATATACTCACACAAGCTCCTAGGGTTTTGTTTTGCTTTGTAGTGTCAATGTAAGAAACATCCCAACCTGTAAAGCATTTTTGTGAGTTTATTTGAGCCAAACTGTCAACAGTTGCTGGGAAGCGGAATCTCAGCATATTGAGATAATGCTCTGGAGAATGGCAGTTTTGCACCTTGTTTTATACATTACAATCAAAGAGGAGATGTAAGTGGGCCACATGAACTCCGTTGGTGATAGATTAAAAATTTTAAAACCTGAGATTTAAAATTCTGCTTTCAAAATGAGAAGATGATAAAAGACATAGCTTTCCTCACTAGTTGAGGCTGTGAACACTCCTTATCAAGTGACTGTCTACAGGCTCTATTCATAGGGACTGTAATGAAGAAATGGCAATGAAGTCACCGAGTATCAAATTCACCTTTATGTCTTGACCTTCTCATCCACAGGTTTCTTTCATCAAGCTACATATTGAGACTAATGCTGAACTTAGCATTTAGAACATTTCTGCACATTATGCATGCTTCAACAAACCTAAAATGGGATCAGTTGCGCTTTTTTATATGTTTTTATTGCTTTTTAGAGAGGGATAGAGAGATAGAAACATCGATAAGAGAGAAACATCAATCAGCTGCCTCCTGCACGCCCCCTACTGCGGAATGAGAATCAAACCAGTGTCCCTTTAGTTCATGGGTTGACACTCAACCACTGAGCCACAGGGGCTGGGCAAGCTTTTCTTTTATTTTTAAGATCAAAGGAAGAACTTCGAATAAAATCCCATATTCCAGGGTTAATCCACTTGACGAAACATTAGGCAATAGTTCTTTCTAAGATTACAACCTTTCAGAGGATCCAGATGTGGTTTCGACAATGTTTAACGCCAAGATGCGGTCGGAGTCGACATTCGCTGTCACTAAGAACACTGTAAAGTGTGTGCCTGTTTTCTGTAGGCAGGGACGATTCTCATTCACTCGGGAGAAGTTCCCAAGTAGCTGCAGCACTCCATGTCATTCTGGATTAATATAGAGGCCTGGATTGATACTCTGAGATTCTATAAGACATATACACCATCATGTTTAGCCTCATACTCCTGAAGATAATTTAGTTAGTTTTTGCAAGACACAAATGTCAAAGTCTCCATGGTATAAAACAATGTAGGTGGATTGTTTGTGCACCTAAAATCCAATAAAGATCTTGTTTTGTCTCTGCCATCTGGAACATGTGCCTCCAAAGCCACAAGGACAGAAAGAGTAATTAAGGAGACATATCAGCTCATATCTGCCTCAGCTGGAAGTGACATGCCACTTCTGCTTATAGTTCATTAGCCAGAGCAGCCACTAGGTCAGTGGTTCTCAACCTTGGCTGCACATTAGAATCACCTGGGAATCTTTTTAAAATCCTGATTTTTGGGCCTCATCCTCCGGAAATTCTGTTTCTTTGTTATGGGGTGGGGCCACAACATTAGTAACAAAGAAACAGAATTTCTGGAGGATGAAGCCCAGAAATCAGGATTTTAAAAAGATTCCCAGGTGATTCTAATGTGAAGCCAAGGTTAAGAACCACTGCACTAGGAGCAGAGGGCAGGGTTGATGAACACTACCTGTATCTGCCATGTATCCTAATGGAAGGATATTAAAAACCTGCAACACATGAAAGAGTTAACAGAGGTCGGAAGTCTACTCTAAAATGTTTATTAAATAAGTCCTCAACCTTATACTAAACACTGTAGGGAAACATAAGTTTAAGATATAATCTCTACCCACAAAAATTGGAAAATTTAGAAGATAGTTAAGGAATTGATGAAAAATATATGAATTATTTAAGGACTATTTTTTTTGCAGCACAGAAATTGAAAACGTTAATATTAAAGGGGGTGCCCCATGAATAATCAGAATAAGCCTCATAAAGAAAAAAGGGGGTGAGTTTGTCCCTAAAGGACAGAATAGTGGGATTTATACAGAAGCAGGAAAAAGAAAGTGCATTAGAGGCAAGATAATGGGCTCCCGGGAAAGCAAAGGTGAGAATGAGCATGACAGCCTCGGAGAACCTTAAGGAAATGGGCCTAATTAGAGGAGAGAGTACATTTTGAGACATCGTGGGAGATAAAATTAAATAGACAGAGCAGAGAATCTTGTAAACCACACAGAGGAACTTAGACTTGATACAGTAGGAAATTGGGAGACATTTAAAGTTCTTGAGCAAATGCTGAGATCTATTTGTTTAAGAATTATACTTCCCCAATTTCCATGAGGACATGAAGCCGCTTGCAAAATTGGGCATCAAGGAATAAAAGCAAGCCGAGTTGGCTTGATGATTTTAATGGACTCAATGAATTTAAGGAAACAGAAGGAAGAGATGCTGGGCTGCACAATAGTTGCAACAACAGCTGGGCAGTGATTACTCGACTGGGCTATAAGTTTAGCTCTTACTTTTCTTACTTAAAACAAAAAGAAACTAAATTAGGTTAAATAATTTTCACTAGTTTGGCCCAAAGAAAATAACCTTCTCTCCTGTGTGTCATGAAAATAACCTTCTCTCCTGTGTGTCATGATAGGAGCAGTGTTTGAGAAAGATTCCAGTGGCAGAGGTCTACAGGGTGAATTGGAAGGACTGGCAGGAGTCGGAGGGGGAAAGCCAATCTGAGGGCCCCCCACAATTCTTCAACCAGCACCCAAAGAAGCAAAGTAATATGGCAGCAGTGGGGATCCAACTGCAGCAGAACCTGCTTTGTGTGAGTTTATCACTGACGTCCCCAACAGTCTCTGAGAAGCAGGCATCACCAAAGGATGGGGAGGGCTTTCTAGAGTCTTCACAATTGAAAAATGACATCACTGAAACTGAAACCAGGAGCTGAGCTCAAGGCTGACCTGCCACAAATGCAGTGGGAGTCCCTCTCCCTCCAGCTGCTCCCTGTTATCTCTGCCAAGGGGCTTAGCACTGATGTCGCTAAAGCTCCACACATTCTAGCATTGGGTATTTAGACAAGAGATTACTTAGACGGATTCTATGAATAATTTAACTTACCATGACTAATGGAATTGCTTTGGGAACTCTCTAACTTCACCCAGAAAAATCACACAGTCTTCAAACTGGAAGAAACCTTTGGCCATCATTCATAGAAGATCATTCCCTCCTTCATGTAAAGCCACATTATAAATCATTATAATGGCTACTGTTTTAAAGTCTTTTGGAACAGAAGATGGCACACTCTCTAATTGATAGGTGGCCTTAGACACTATAAGATATATTCAGTTTACAGATTGCTGTTTTTATAAAGAAAGATAATTAAAAGTAAGCTCTCTATACTACATAATAAGGAAACCAATGCAATAAAAAAGATTTAATATGCAATAACAACTGTAAGAACTATCATTCTTAAGATTATAAAACAAATTGAGTGGATAAAATTGTAATAAAAGAGAACATTTTCTAACATTTTTCCTTGAAGCTTGCTTTGTTCTTGTGTGACCACCAACAAACAGTACCTCATAAATGCATGGTTAAAATATGCATGACCTCATTAATAGGAGGTAATGACAACTGACTTGTTCTCATTCAGTACTATCTCCTTCAGTGGTCGGCAAATGCAGCTCACGAGCCACATGCTGCTCTTTGGCCCCTTGAGTGTGGCTCTTCCACAAAATACCTACTTCTCTGCATGGGCCATGAAGTTTCAATCGCACTGTACATGCGTGCCCGCAGGTGGTATTTTGTGGAAGAGCCACACTCAAGGGGCCAAAGAGCCGCATGTGGCTCACCAGCTGCAGTTTGCCGACCACTGTCCTAGGTAATGCAGAGAAAATCAAATTTAAGAAAATATGAACTAATTGATTACAATGAAATATCACCATAGTCCATCAACTCCTCTCTGCTACTTCCAACACTTGTTCTGATTTCTGAGTAATGATTAAGTCAACTTTGTTCCTGTACAGATATTGATTTTCTCCTTATAATATAGATGATATGGAGGGAAGGGGAGTAAGAGGGAGTAAGAGGGAATAAGAGAGAGAACTCACGGACATGGACAATAGTGTGGTGATTGCAGGAGGGGGAGAAAGGAGGTTGGAAGTGGAAGAAGGCATAAAGGGGATAAATGGTGATGATAAAATTTAAATAAAATCCTATCTAATAATAGACAACATGGTAATTAACCATACCTCCGACACGCTTCCCATTGGCTAATCAGGGCAATATGCAAATTAACTGCCAACCAAGATGGCGGCCGGCAGCCAGGCAGCTGAAGCGAACAGGAGGCTTGCTTGCTCCAGTGATGGAGGAAGCCAACGTTCCCCGCCTGCTGCTGGCAGCCTCTGAGCTGCACTCTAAGAAACAATGT
>NW_005368491.1:1136612-1140788 GCF_000412655.1 Myotis brandtii | reverse complement strand
CCTCTGGTGGTCAGGGTGCTCTCACATGGGAGGAGCTCTGCTCAGCCACAAGCCAGGCTGATGGCTGCCAGTACAGCGGTGGTGGTGGGAGCCTCTCCTGCCTCCTCAGCAGCGCTAAGGATGTCCGACTGCAGTTTAGGCCTGCTCCCCGCTGGCAAGTGGACATCCCCCGAGGGCTGCCAGACTGCCAGAGGGATGTCTGATTGCCATCTTAGGCCCCATCCCCCGGGGAGCGGGCCTAAGCCAGCAGGTGGTCATCCCCTGAGGGGTCCCAGACTGCGAGAGGGCACAGGCCGGGCCTCTAGTAAATAATAATATAGATGATACAGTTTGTTTCCTGGGTTAACATGTGACAATGCTCTATATCACTGAAGATTCTAGACTGTGAACTTCAGAAATTATTAGAGACATTATGATATGTTTGAGGCTCCTTTAAAAGAAAAGGTACTGATCTCTTCATTCTAACATTTCTAGGTGGTGCTACAATACTGATTGCAAGGGATTTAGAAATTGGACAATTCTATAAAATGCCACTCTACCATGAAAATAAAGGAGGGATAAATTCAATGGAATATGAACATTACAAAATCAAATAAAATGTAATGTTCTTTTGAGATTCTGCAAACAATGGACTAATTACTTTATTGTCATATTAAGTTAAAAATAAAAAGTTACAAAGTAAGTTTTTATTTTATTTAACACTTTTTTTTGCTTGTTTCATTTCTTCATCAATTTTGCCCATTTCTTTAAAATAAAATTCCTTTAAAATGGAGACAACCAGAGAACAGTGCACTGAAAAAGTTCACTTTTTAAGGAATATATGGGAAATATTGGAAACATGGTTACCAGAGGAGATAATGCAGTATATTTATGAATATGTAGCTTGACATCTTCAAACTCACATTGTCAAACTGACCTATATGGGTCAAATTGAGACACTATTGACAGAAAAGTTAATAAGCGTTTAGCCATTTTGAACTGCCTATTGTACCTCTTATAACTTATGACAACTTCTTTGTCAGCCATATGATCTTCAATTTTCTAAATGTATACTGCCATTTTCAATATCTAAGGATTATGAATGTAAAAGGCCTACTAAAATATTTTAAATAAGCATATAGTTTATTCAAACAGACAATACAAGAAGATGGTAAGAGATTCACTTCATAATCTTATAAACTGATGAAATTTCAAATGCTCTGACATCAGATTTTAACAATCAATCTAAACTGAGATGATTGCATGAATGGTCAAAAGAGTATCACTTTTGATTTCAAAAGAAATTCCAGTGGCCTTCAGATAGTGATGCTGGACAAAGTAAGCTTATAATTAGCTTTGAATTGTCAGAATAGCTAACATTACTCTACCATCTCAGTGCTGTCAGATTAAAATTCTAATATTAGATAGTAGTTTTGTGGGGACTAAATTTCTATTCTCAACAGCTTAAGCAAAGATGCTTCCAGTGAGACAATTTGCCAACACTTATAAAACACCAACTCTTCTCTTCAACCACTTGGAAATGAATTTACTAGGAAAAAATATGTTTCACCTGTGTATTAATTCAACATGCTGTAATAGAGTGCATAAGTATATATATTCATCACAAGTGTATTTATAACATTAATTATGCCTGATATTTATATGCAAATTTACATAAGTAAATTATTGGTGACATTTAGATTTTAAGTCCTAGTAGGTGGACACCCTACATGTAGAAACAGGTAAGTCTGAAATGTCTGAGAACCATGAGTTCTGATCCTCAATAAATATAGCAGATAATACTGTCACAGTTACACATTCGCAAGGCACCCATAGTTCATGAATTCTAGTTCAGCTTTGTAGAATATACAGCTGGTATAATGTAGATACATATTTTTTTAAAACTTATAAGTATTACAACCCCATGGAAATAATGCAACCTGCCAATATTTTTTTCTAAGAATAGGCCTCACTGTATTTTATGGTTCAATAAAACAGTTTTTCAACTAACCTCATCTCTCTCCCAGCCGAATCCCATAATGTGTCTAACAACAACGGGCACTGAGGAGCGGATTGTGCATTATGCAGAAGATAACAGATGAGCGCGCCCGCTGTTTTACAATTCCGGGGTCAATTTATTGATAAAACTGTACAGCATGAAGTAACCGGACTTTCGTCGGTAACGTCTGACTATCAGTTTTCTGACGAGTCACCTGTTTGTACCGCTCCTTAAGGCACAATGAAGCAAGTCACTCTTGTAACATTAAAACAATGGGCATTATTTAAAAGGCTCAGAAATTTTCTTCCACAAACTTGGAAAAGGCTTGCTTAAATGTAGTGTTTTAACCTCATATATATTTTTCTTATAACCACTTAATAATATCTGTGCCAAAGTGTACCTACTGTGCCATCTTCAGGACACTTGGGAAACAGCCCTATGAAGTCATAATTCACTGTCCTTTATGTTTTCTTAATTGTTATTTTAAGGATGTAGAAAGTTTTGTATGTATATTTATTTTAAAATTATAAAATGTGTTGATTAAAACTATATTAAAAGAAAATAATATACACTTTAATGTATGTGGAAATATAAACATGAAAAAATTTACATGTAAATATATACATACATACTTTGTACATACATACATACATTTTTAAGTACAGTCTCCAAAGCACTTGCATATTATCTTTCTTTGTATTTACAGCATTCCTGTGAGGTGGGCAGAGCAGAGAACAATATAATCTTTTTGGATATAAGAAAACTCAGGTGTAGAGACAAATTAGTTTGTCCGAAGTTTCACAGTTATTGAACCGTATAGCCAAGATTTAAGCCTACATCTTTGTACTCCAGAAAAGAATTATTTCCGGTATCATAGTGTTTATCCTCGTAACCAAAGAAGAAAAGTACATGTAACTCCTAATTCTTCTTCTTCAATACTTTCTTACACCATCGATGTTGAAAGCTGGAATGGGTCTTGGATCTGATGACCACACCCCAGAGTCAGACATTTACTTGTAGCTCAATTCCTTCCACATTCCTGAACTTCACTTAACTGAGATGCCTACAGTAAAACCAGGACATTCCTCACTAATAGAAAATTATGGTAGAATTATACAGACCAGCTCACAAAGAGAAAGTGAATTGTTTACAGGGTAAAACAGAAAATGCAAATACAAATTCTCTGTTCTTCTAGCTCTAAGATGTCCCGGGGAGAACCAAACTGGCCAATGGCATGTTAGGTCTGTGTATCCTGGTTTGCGGAATCACGAGTAAAGCACCTTTCTATATTCAGAGTGTGCTAATATGGGCAACATATTAATGATAAACTGAAGATGGTTCAGGAAGTGGAGTGGCTGCTGACCCAACAGTACTCGTTACAACTTGAACAGGGGATGTAAGAAACATGGGCAAGCACAGTGACAGGCAGAAACCCATCCATTTCTCATGCATCCCAGGAAAACTAGTCAACTTAGAATCAGAGAACATGTTCCAGTGCTAGCTCTGTCATTTATGAAGCTACTGACTTTATATACAGGGTGTCCCAAAAAAGCATATACACACTTCAACAGCTGATAACTCAACTTTGAAAATGAAATGTATTTTAATAAACACCACCTTTATAATTATTCAAAGTGTGTGTATACATTTGGGGGGGGGGGACATCCTATATATCTCTAACATTCTCTGAGCCCCTAGTTCCTTGTACAAGGATAATAACACCTCCTCCCAAGGTTTGTGTAGGGCTAAATAAAACAACCTTGTGAAATCAACCAGAACTAAGCCGGGCAGCTAAGACTTTGTGAATGAATGTTCATTATGAATCTGCAATCTCTGGGGTTTAGAGAGACAGCCTGGACATGAATGATATCAAACAGATGCTTTTATTGAGTGAATTTTAAGAGACAAGGAAGGCATTACCTTTTTCCTTTTCTATAACTGAATTAAATTCATCTATTTTTTTCAAGATTAATAATCCTCACAAACAAACCAACAAAATATGGCTTTCCCTGGTGTGAAAGAAAAGATAAAACTGGCTGTTAATTGGTTCTCTTTTGGGGATCACCAATGCACAGAGTTTTCTCATGAGAATACCTCTTCCTAAAGATAAGGCTCCTAACCTGGTTATAAGCCCAGTTTGAAAGCCTGATGGGAGCTATCACTTCACCCCTCAAAACAAATTACCTTTAAACATATAT
>NW_005368491.1:1135660-1136421 GCF_000412655.1 Myotis brandtii | reverse complement strand
AAAAATACACACATATGTACAACTATATATACACTTTCAAGAGGTTTATGCAAAACTTTAAAACCCACACCATAGATTTCTGGTTAAGAATTTCTAAACTCAGGCAATGGCATGTTCTTTGTTGACCACATAATACATACATTATTATAGACTAGAGACCCAGTGCATGAATTCATGCACAGGTGGGGTCCGGCTGGTCAGGCCCCAAAAGGGGTGGATCGGGAGGAGGAGATGGTGGGAGGTTGGCCAGCGGGCCTGCCCTGATCAGGGCCCGATCAAGGCCAGGCCGGCTGTGGGGAGAGGCCAAGGGCGATTGGCCGGTGGGCCCTGCCCACGAATGGAGTGTGGGGGGCCGATTGGGGATCAGCGGCTGAGGGGGGGGCTGTGGGAGGTTGGCCAGCCAGCCCCATTCCTGATTGGAGTAGGGGGGGCCAGTCAGAGGTGGAGCTGGCTTGGTGGAGGGGCTGCAGGCCAATCAGGGTAGTGGGGGCCCATTGGAGATGGGACCAGCTGAGGGGAGGGGCCGCAGGTGGTTGGCCGGCCAGCCCTGCCCCTGGGGGCCAATCTGAGGTGGGGCAAGGTGGGGGGAAGGGCTTCAAGAGGTTGGCCGGCCAGTCCCACCCCCTAGTCATGTAGGGGGTGGCGATCAGGGGCTGGGCTGGCTAGGGGGGGACTGCGGGTTGATTGGTGTGGTGGGGGCCTATTGGGGGCAAGGCTAGCTGAAGGAAGGGGCTACAGGAGTTTGGCCAGCCAGCCCCCCA
>NW_005368491.1:1082151-1135580 GCF_000412655.1 Myotis brandtii | reverse complement strand
GGCTGGTGGGAGGAGGGGCTGCAGGCCAATCAGGGTGGAGTGGGCCGATCAGGGTGGGGCCAGCTGGGGGAGGGGCCACAGGAGGTTGGCCAGCCGGCCTCACCCCACAATCAGGATGGTTCGCTGGCTGCAGTGGGTGTCATAGCAACTGGTCGTTCTGGTTGCTCCAGTATTCCGGTCGCTGGCTTTATATATATATAGATAGTAAGCAACTGAAATAGCTGTTTAATGAAGCAATACTTAGCTTTCCTGCATAGCTGCCTACTGATATTTTCCCATTCTGTTCCATACCTGTCTGTTCCTTTACATTCTACTCTATACTATGCGGTCTGGTTTAAAATAAACAAGTAAAAGTGACTTAACCAACTGTATTGATTTTAGATGCTCAAGATTGAAAATTCCTGCTGCAGAGTGTGACAGAAGTGGTCTCAGGACTTGCACCACAGGAGGCCAGGTAACACCAGCTGTTGGTCAGTCCCCTAAAGGGCATAGCCTGGGAGGGGGGAGGAGTGGAGGAGGACACATAGCACTAAAGGAACTGGTGAGAGCGGCGAAACCTCAGGCCTCCTCCCTGCATGAATGGATCTCAGGTGGACTGGGAGGATGTGGCATCCCCCACACACCACTCCTGGGGTTTAAGTAGACGACGTAACTTGTCTTTGCTTAAAAATGAATGATGGGTGAGGAAAACAAGAGACCTGGGCAGAGCTCTATCTCCCTGAAATAAGACAATCTTGACTTACTCTTTTAAGGAAAATCTTAAAATTCCAAGTAAAATAAGTGGGAAATGAAAGCGTATTCGATAGTGTCAGCACTTATTTATATTGACCTTGTTTCCAAAAGGATTTGAGAGGATTTCAAAAGGAATTAAGGATCTGTTTCTCAAATTAATTTGGAATTAAGTGCATTAGGAATGAACACTTAAAACTGTGTAAGAATCGACTCAGTGGTAATGTTCCGGTGTGCACAAGAATGATGGGTTTCTGGGCCCAAGGTCTTTAAGACTCAGGCAGGTTCTAGTTTTGAGGGGGGGGGTAACCTATATCATCAGAGACATTAACTATCTGAATGAAGCCCACATTGGGGTGATCTTTGCATTGTTGTCTTTTTTTTTTTTTAGCAAAGAGAAGACTGGAAGGGCTACATAAGTGACACTTTCAGTTAGATTCATATTTCAATTCAGAAAAGGAGACTGGGAAAACATCACTGATTGTATAGTGTGCAAGTTAGGAGGGGTCTTGACAATAAACAACAAACATGGGAAAAAAGCAAACTGTACCATCTATCCAAAGGGATCTGGGCTAGGAGAGAAGAATAGGCCACGGGAAGGAAGCCCGAGAGCAGGGCTGGGAGAGCTTAGGGAGCCTCAGTGAGCCGGTCAGGGACAGAAAAGAACGATTCAAAACAGATGCAGGGAGACAGGCTTCTCAGAGTCTCCACCTGCATGAGTGGGATCTCTCTCATGTACTGGGGCCAGGTCAATTCAGAGGCCATTTTTTTCTGGCAAATAATAGTTTGTGATGAGTTTTAAATAAATGAGGTAACTTTGTTTAAAACACAACTGTGAATGTCACAACTTTGTCACAAGAAAACTCTAATTAAGAATTATCTTAATGCATCAAATAAAAGGCTGCATGTAAAAGCAATTTGAAACATTTTATGGATGTTAGTTTGAAAAGGAGCATTAATACTATTTTCTGATAACCTATGGTGTCCAAACATTATAAAATGAAATCATAGTTTATTAAAAGCCCCATGTATGTTGATAACAGTATCTTGTCACCAGAAAATGCTTTAAGTACACATCTATAGATAAAACAAATAAGCTTGTATCCTATGCTTTGGATGGGGAAATTTAATGTTTTCACTGACAGCTACACTAAAAATGTAAAATACTTATGAAAAAACAACAGATCATTCTTTGAACATTAAATAATTTGAATAAGCAATAACAGTTGATTTTATACTAGAGGCCCTGTGCATGAATTCGTGCATGATCGGGGCCAGCAAGCCTTGGGAGGTTGGCTGTGGGAGCGCACTGACCACCAGGAGGGAGCTCCTGCACTGAGCGTCTGCCCCCTGGTGGTCAGTGCACATCATAGAGATCAGTCGTTCAGTCGGTTGGTCGCTTGGGCTTTTATATATATAGATATTTGATACTAATCTTTCATTTGTTTTATGAAAGAAAATGGGGCTATTTGAAGTAGCCCATAAATTGTAACATTAAAAACATAAAAAAACACTGTTCCACTGTTTACATCCATAATTCTCAAAAATGTTCCCGATAGCCTATTAGCACATCATCTATACTAATAAAAGGGTAATATGCTAACTAGACCAGATATCTTCCGGACAACCATTGGACATCCTTCCAGACAAAGCCACAGTGGTGGGGGCTGAGGCAGAGGCAGTTAGGGGTGACCAGGCTGGCAGGGAAGGACAGTTGGGGGATCAGGTGGCAGGGGAGGACAGTTAGGGGGATCAGGCTGGCAAGAGAGAGCAGATAGGGCAGACAGGCAGGTGAGCAGTTAGGAGCCAGAGGTCCCGGATTATCAGAGGGATGTCCAATTGCCTGTTTAGGCCCGATCCCTGGGCCTAAACTGGGCCCAATCCCTGGACATCCCCCTAGGGGTCCCGGATTGGAGAGGGTGCAGGTTGGGCTGAAGGACCACCCCTCCCTCATGCACAAATTTCATGCACCGGGCCTCTAGTATATCATAAATACTATAGCATGGGGGGAAACATAAAGACTTTTCATGTGAGATTCAAGTTAGAAAGCAGGAGAGAGAGAAGAAGAGTAGAGGGTACATGCAGGCATGTGTGTGGGTGTGGCTCTAGAGTAGGAACCTACTTACCAAACATATCCAATTAACCATTATGTGCCCTTTAAAACCACTTTCATTTGATCTGCTGAGAAGACAGGTGTTCTAACAGAGTGCTGGCAGCTGACATTAATATGCGTCTGTAAAATCCCTCAACTAACCGCGATGCTATCTGCAATCTGTCCTTTACTTAGCTGTTGCCTTGGAGAGTTCTTACACTCAGATTTGCAGCTGTGGCCTTGAGACCTAAGCTCAGCCCTATCCCCATGGTTGGTGTCTCAGCAATTTCCCAGAACCCAAGGATTACAGCTTCTTCCATTTTATTCTAAGGTTTATCTGTTGCTTTTCCTTGGGTATGAGGTGATCTTACACATAGCACAGGCCGAGCAGGAAGTACACATCCATATCCACAGTAAGTCTTTTTCCTCCATGCAAGCAGCTAGCTTGTATGTCTCAGCCTTGCTACCAGTGGCCTAGAGCAGTGGTCAGAAAACTGCGGCTCGTGAGCCACATGCGGCTCTTTGGCCCCTTGAGTGTGGCTCTTCCTAAGCCTTAGGAATACCCTAATTAAGTTAATAACAATATACCTACCTATATAGTTTAAGTTTAAAAAATTTGGCTCTCAAAAGAAATTTCAATCGTTGTACTGTTGATATTTGGCTCTGGTGACTAATGTGTTTGCCGACCACTGGCCTAGAGCATTGATGTTATGATTTCATAAACACGCAACAATTCATGAGGGAAAAGGGCTCGTAGGGCAGGGAAGACCCCAGAAAAAGCCTTGCCTCCAATTTTAAAAGGTGCATATACGAGTGTATATACATATATATCCTGAATAAGACCTTAGAGAACATCTTGTTTTTCCCCAGCTCCTTTACAAAATGGAAATGGATGCCCCATGGTTTAAATGAATGGCCTAAAGTCACATAAACAGCTGGAGGCAGAACTAGAACAATAACTTGATCTTTTATATGGGGGTCATCCTGGAAGACTGAGGTGACTCCTGGATACTTTTATAACCTGAGTTTTCCTAAGAAATGTAATGGCATTAAAGCCTGCAAAGAACTGGGAGGAAGAGGGAATTTGGTAAGAATTCTTAGAGTCTAACGGCATAACCAAAATTGCCAGCTGCTTTTACTATCCTGAACCACAAAACATTCCCCAATTGCTCCGTTTAGAACGAGTCATTCAACCAGTGTGTTCCAGCACCGTGGTGCACCTACGTGCTGATCCATCTACTAGTATGTTACCGAGGCTTTGCATCTATGTGGGTGACTTGACAAGAGCCGGTGGGGATTAGAGCAGGGAGAAATGAGTGGGGCTCTCTCTAAGTTTAATTGACATTTACAGAACATTTCACCCCAAAGCTGCAGAGTATACATTCTTCTCAAGTGCACTGGGTCATTCTCAAAGACAGACCACATGTTAGGACACAAAACAAGTCTCTACAAGTTCATGAAGATTGAAGTCATATCAAGCATCTTCTTGGATCACAATGGCATGAAATAGAAATCAACTACAGTAAAAACCCTCAAAAACATTCAAACACATGGAGGCTAAGCAGCATGTTATTAAAATAATTTTTTACATTAAATCACTTAATATGTTCTACTCTCATTTTTTAAAAACAAAATTTGAAACAGAATATAAAACAAAACTCCTAAAAAGTACCATACTAAATAGATTTGTATGAATAAGCTACACTTTTCTCCTTTCCCAAGTTGTCAAAATACTTGGTAAGAGAGCACTATAACATAATAGAGGTTAGCTTCAGAATTCCTTCACAGAAAGTCTTAAGGTTATTAATCAGTTTTACTTAGGCTTTGCATTTATGTGGGTGAATTGAGAAGAGTTGGGGGGGATTATGGAGCAGGGAGAAATGAGTGTCTCTCTCTCCAGTCACCTATGGGTGTTGCACTATATGTAACAAATTGTATTAATCTTTTATTTTTTTCACTGAAAAAGAATACATGAGTTTTAGCATTTACAAATGGGCAATAAACAAAATTTTTAAAGTATGTCTTGTTTGAGAGTTCAGATTTTGAGAAACTAAAGTTCCTTAATTTTAACTGATAAGTAAACAAGTTCCATTCTACTAAGATAAACCTTCTACCCCCAAGTAATACGCTCTCTCTTCCCCCCTCATTCTCTCGAGAAAATTCTGTTAGAAAAGGCTCTTTTGGTTTTATGGATGTCACACCTGAATTATTAGTCACTTTCTTAATTGTGATATTTGATTAATTTTTTTTTCCTCCAGAAGAGTCAATAATATAATAAAAAAAGATGGTTGTACTGTTTTGAAATATATATCAAAACTTGCTTAGGAACAACTGGGAAATATATTATTTAAATACTTATTATTATAAAAGTGCTGATGCAATCAAATCAGAACCTAATTGAATTGAGTTACTGATTTGAAAAGAAATTTTCTATCAGGAACTGCCATATTCAAAAACAAATTTTACACCTTTAAGGAACTTCTACCTTTTTCTCTGGAGAGATGTTGATGGCTGGGACAAGCAGGGAAGAACTGCCACCACTACTGAGCGCATATTTGTTTAAACAATGTTTTGTAACATCTGATAAAGGGCTGTCACTGGAGAAATTTTTATTAACTTCAGAAAGTGTCACTTTTCCTTAACAAAGACGCCAGAACCACCAATTAGTTCTTCCAAATAGTCACTGTGCTACCAGGGAGCCCTGTGAGGTGTGAGCCAGGACTGAGGTCCCTGGCCAGGAGGCAGTCAGGAAGCCTACCTACCTGGGAGTGCTAGCAGGCGGGTTTCTGATCCAGGCATGGGAGTTTGGAGTCTGGATAACAAGTCTGGCAAGCTGGTCAATCATGGTCTCTAGATTATTTACTCAACATGTGATCACAGGCTTTAGCAAAAGATGGGAAAAACAGAACTGTGAGGTTTCGCTGAGGCTTAGAAGAGAAGGTGCTACTCCCGCTGCTACAACAGTGGCAGAGGCTGGGTGAGATCTGAAGTCTTTTGAATGGCAAATGGCCCTGAGCAGTATTCCGCATATGTGATGCCCCAATTGAAAGTTTGAGAATAATTAATATTGGGCATTTTCCCTACAGTGGATGTGTTTGCAAAGTCAAAGCTATTTGGCAGGCTCATCTATTGGGGAAGGAATTTGGAGCAAGCCTATGTGTTGTATATCCTATAAATGCTGTTACCAGCCACGGAAGCAGGGGAGCAGAAGAATGGTCATTTTGCTGATCACAGCTTTTAAAAGAAAAGGGGGAAATTAGGGGAGCTCATTCTTCCAAATACCTCTGTCAGAGAAGCAAAGGGAAAACTGTTGAAATGCATCTAATACAAAGGACTCAATGAGGTCATTTCTGAAACATGGCTCATGATTTTGTAACAGTGTCTAATAAAATTGTTTAGCATATTGATATGCTGTTCATTGAACTTGAGAATTTAACAAGCATTTTAAATTATATGCCCACCCCAACTATTAAATAATCAGTTTAGTCTGCTCCCATTACAAAGCAGAGCAGTAACAGTGACATAACCCCCAACTCTAACGAAGTCGGACCAAACATCACACAGAACAGTCACTACAGAAATTTCAAATGCGACATATTCTTCCACTTTGTGTTTCTGAACTTTTCAACCATGGTCCCAATGCTCCATTTGCATAGCACAGAAGCGTGGAAATGCCCCCCAAGTCACAGCAGTGGAGGTATTAAACGTTCATGGCACAGATTTCCCTTGACCCTTTCATTGCTGCTGTTCTAAAGGGCATGGTATCCCCCCTCCCTGCCCTAGACGTATAATGCTAGAAATTTCTGCATTCACTTTGTTCTAAAGTAAAACAATAAAACAAAAGGGTGAAACATTAAAAAAAATTGTAAGTCTAACCATAGGACACTTTAAGCCTGGAGTAATCATTACACTTTTATTTTTTTTGACCAACAGATAGAAAATGAGTACTTTCTGTTCACCCGCCATTGGTGCAGTGTCACTCTCAAGCACCAGGTAAAATGCTTCAGTTTTAGCGAGCTGGTGATACACACACACACACACACACACACACACTACAAAAGGATCTCAATAATTGTTATTGTATAAACTAGTGAGTTTTGCATTATCATACCTATATCATAGCTAAACCTTTTAAATGAAAGCTTTAAGATTTCTGCTTGTATCTGTATGTTTATGTATGTTACAGATCCTATATAATAAAAGCCTAATATGCAAATTGTTCAACTGGGAGTTCCACTGGAATTCAACCGCTCACTAAGATGTGTGCTGACCACCAGGGGGCGGCGTGGAACATGGCAGACATCGGCAATGTGGCACTGGCAGCCAGTGGCAGTGGAGGCACTGCTGGCCCCGATGGGCCCCGAGGAGAGTGGGACCACGGCAGGATGACGGAGGTGAGCGGGTGGCACCAGGCCACAGTGGGGTGCCAGGCAGGGCTGCAGGGCTGCAAGGCTGGGGGCGTGACCTGGGGCTGCAAGCTTGGGGGCACAAGCTGGGGCCCAATCTCATAGGCCACCCCGAGGGACCCCACCATGCACGAATTCATGCACTGGGCCTCTAGTGTGTAATATTCTACCTGCAGATGATATTACAAAAATTAATTTGCAAAGAGCTATATTTAATTGGCTTATAGACAAACAAGCACTATATCAATTAAGTATATTCTCAGAAAATAAAAACTAATCCAAATGTTTTTCAAGTTCCTATGATCTAGGATAATCTTCAGTGAATAAAAGCCAGTTTAAATCTGTTGGTTTAATTAAAATAGGCATGTGCTCAGTTGTCAGCATTAACTTAAAGCAGATATGCAACTTTTATTCTACTTGGGTTTGCCAGTCAAATAAGTTGTCTCTGTTAGAAAACTTGTCAGCAAGAAAAAAAAATAACTTCTAAGATAATGGTTAGCTGCTTAATGTCTTGTGAAATTTCATGAGTAATCTGAATATCATTGTTATGAACAAGTGAATTAAATAGATGTAAGTGGAATAAAAGTTTATCAAGGAACTTTTCAGCAATGATGAGGGCTTTATAAAATATGTCTGCTGTCTACTTAAAAACAGTTTCAAAAATATTTAGGTGAGTTGAAGCCTTAGAGATTTGCTAAGTTAAATGATGGAAAGCCATTGACTATTGAGAACATTTCTAAAGACAGTAAAATACTGAGACATCAATTAACTAATCAACACAGGTTTATCTACTTCTGGCTCCCTATCACAGAAAACCTAAACATATTTAGATCAATTGCTAAGCATGTTTTGTGCCACACTGAAAAATCTAGTATGAGGAAGAGTATACTTCTAAAAATTATGAAATGCATTTATAAATTTAACAATCCATAGAATGCTAATATCCACAATAGCCTACTCCTTCATTTTCTATAGGAATTAAGAATTATAAGGGTTAAGACCAGACTTATTTTGCAAACAAATCCATCTTACTCCGATTATCTTTGATAGAAATGAAGGTGACTGTAAAGGAAAAAAATATATTTTAGTAGAAAATTAAACAAAACCTTGCAAATATCAGATTGTAGTCCTGATCACTGTCTTTGGGGTTTTTGTTGTTGTTGTTATGTTAATTGGATCTCAAATTCTAGTTTCCTTAAACATCTAGCTACAAATATTCAAACTAACATTTTCAATTTTCTTTGGAATCACTAAGAACAAAGACTGCCTTTGGACCTCCTTGGAAGGTATGCCCCAGGTTCTCCTCATTGCCCAGAGGCAGCCAATCATCCAGAACAGAACCTTGGGTCCCCAACACCTGGTGAGAAGTTCCTCCCCAGAAGCAGACAGCTTCCTGAGGTGAGCAGCTCTCTCAAGATCACAAATCAAGGTCTTTGTCGTCAACATGAAATCTTTATTTCCTTTGCCTTCTTGCTACTTGGTTTCTCTCTGTTAAAGCACAGGAAGTCAACTATTGCTGAATCTACTGCTAAGGCCATGGCACACAACAAATGTCCCGAGAGGTTCTTCCTCAGGTGGTTTTAGATAATAGAATGGCTGCCAATCACTTACTGGCTGAACAAGGAGGAGTCGGTACCATAACAAATGCATCCTGCTGTACCTTGACTGGCATTCTGGGATTGTACAAAACACAAGAAATGAGTAGGCAAGCCATGTAGCTAAAGCAGGCCGGTGCCTCTTCAGGTACATTCTTTGATTTATCTGACGTCAACTGGTCTGGTTGGTGGGGCCCTGGCTGAGGAGCCTTCTTCTGTCCCTTGGCATTATCCTATCAGCTATCATTGTGTCTCCCTGGTGCGTCATGCTCTCTCACAGGTTGAAAATGCACGCTCATAGCCACCAGCAGCACAGCAGATGTGCTCACTGTGCTTGAAGAAACAGAAGCAAGGTGAATGCGATGAACAGCAAAAACAATTATTTCGTGGATGTCACCTCATAATCTCCAAGTTTCATTATGGGATAAGAGCAACTTAACTCTGAGGGCGACTGAGCATGCTCTAATGCAATCTTCATATATGAGAGATGAGCAAAAGGGGAGAATTGTTAAATTAATCAGGAGGCCCTTAGACTGAGGTGGCTCTAACGGTGCACTGGCCTTTGTCAACAAACCAAAATCAGATGCCTCAGGTTGTGCAATTGAAATGCTAAATTCAAGCAAGGCCAGGGGATTGTCAAGGGCGGGGGGGAAAAAGGAGACATATGTAATACCCTTTGTAATACTTTAAGCAATAAAACAATTAAAAAAATAAAATAAAATAAAGTAAATCCCAAAATATGATTTGAATAAAAAAAAATAAGCTATAGTCAATCAATAATTTCTTTTCTTTGTGTCCACCTTTTCTCTGTAAAATTCTTTCCAACAGCTCCCATTGGTGGGTTGCTCCTAAAAATTTTTGGGTTGATATTGCCCAATTTGAATCAATTTTTTGCTCAAATGAATGCTTAAATTTTTTTAATATGCCTCAGTTTATTTTTTAAGAGAACCAAATACACCCATAATTCTCTAGCTCCACAGAGCATACAATAGTTTTCAGCCTAACTTCTCCTCTCTTGTTTAATTTGCAAGTCCATTAATTTGTTCAGAAAATATTTGAGCCGCGATGCATTCTCCTGGAATCTCGGAGATCCTGTCTAAGCAGTCTGATTATAATGCCAGTGGAAAGGACTGACTTAAAACAAAAAAAAATGAAGACCCATAAGAAGTGAAACAAGTTTAGGGTAGTTTTTAGTTCACTGAGGATTCCTAAGATGGATCATCACTTTCACAGAAAAATACTAAACTTTAACTCTTTGAGATCCCGATCTGTGCCTACGTTGTTAAATAATGGGCTTACTTCCATCCTTAAACCATATCTCTCTGAGCAAAATCTGTTCTTATTTCATTGCATTTTGCACTATACTGAACTATTATTTTCTGGATTTCCTTTACCTGTTCCTGCCTTTCTTCTGGTGTTTTTAGATTACCATACATTCCTTCACTCCCCAAATTTTATTTGAATAATTGAAAAGAAAACTGGTCCAATTCCTATTAGCATGTTTTTATTCTAGAGCAGTGGTTCTCAACCTTCCTAATGCCTCGACCCTTTAATACAGTTCCTCATGTTGTGGTGACCCCCAACCATAAAATTATTTTCATTGCTACTTCATAACTGTAATTTTGCTACTGTTATGAATCATAATGTAAATATCTGATATGCAGGATGTATTTTCATTGTTACAAATTGAACATAATTAAAGCATAGTGATTAATCACAAAAACAATATGTAATTATATGTGTTTTCCGATGGTCTTAGGTAACCCCTGTGAAAGGGTCGTTCGACCCCCCAAAGGGGTCACGACCCACAGGTTGGCAACCCACAGGTTGAGAACTGCTGTTTTGGAGTCTTTCTCCACTTCTTCCATAGTAGTAAAAAATTTAGCTAGCACAGAGACACGAGGAATAAAGAATGTATTTACCAAACTTCATTGCACTTATGTAGAGGTATGAGACTATGTTCTGGTCAATAAAATGTAAATACAATTGTTATTTAGCAGTTTTCTAGACATGTCTAAAAAAAAAAGTTATATGTCTTTCTTTATCTCCTCCTTCATACTACTGCCTGCAACCATCACAAACCATCCGTCACACGAAGCTAAGAGAAAAGGTAGAACGAATTCCAGTGCTTGACAACGTGGAGTGCTCTAGTGACTGTGGACCAGCTCCTTGGACTTTTATGTGTGAGGAATAAATAAACTATCTTCATTTGAGCCACGTTTTTTCTTTGAAGGTTTTTCTGACACATACTATTTAATGTAACCCTAAAACAAAAGCATTTGGACAAAATATGAAAAGCTGGACTATTGTTTCCAGCTCCTCACTCACTCAGGTAACCTGTTCGTATGTCTCTGCCCATTTCGTGTCACTTGCCCTGGGCCTTCTTGGGGGTCTTAGCCCCTGTGGGGCTCACTGACTCAGACTCTGGAGCATGCACGACAGACAATTTGTACATCTAAGAATTGTGCAAAGGGGCTCAGCCTGTCTTGTTCTTGCTCTCCATCATGAGACCAGCATGAGCCTTGGGGGCTACTCCATCATCTGGTCTCAGAGGAGAAGCTACATGGACCCAAGTCAGGTGTTTATTGAAGTAAGCCACTGATATGTGATTTTTTTTGTTACCTCAGCAAAAACTAATACAGAAATCTGTATAAACTCCAATAACCACAAAGAGTCACATAGGAGACAATGTTCCACAGGATAGCTTCAGTGTTTTGAAAAATGTACTACTGTTTACCTTTGGTGGCAGTAACACCGCATCCGCCATCAAGCTGGCACATGGTACAACAGGAGTAAGTGAAAAAATATTTATTGTGAGAAGGCTCAAAATAATCACGACGGGCTTTATGATTTAATATTTTAAATACTTCATTCATTCTTGAACTTCACCTATGCAGAAAAATTCCAATCATTGTGTAGACACTCCATCTTTGAGAAGGTAGACCAGAACTCCCCACTCCTTGCCTGTGGCTGCACAGAGTGACTGATTTCAAATAGCATTGTATGGAAAGGGGAGGGGAGTCACTTTCCAGTGAAAAAACTATTGCACCCTATTCTCAGTCAGGCAATTCTCAGTCAGCATCAACAGCAGTCAACTGTTGCTAGCATGTACCCTTGACGTGATGAAAATGACACACAACTTCCGGGGCTTCCCTCTCCAGAACACACAATCCTGTTCTGATGATGAGAAAAACATGACTCAATCCCAACTGAGGGATGGCCTACAAAAAATCGGACTGTAAAGTCTCCACTGTCACAGGCCATCAAACCTGTCCCAGCTGAGAGGTCCTGAAAAGAGGCATGGTGGCTGACGCTCTGTGGCGTAGAATCTTGGAACAGAAAAAGGACTTTAGGTAAAATCTAAGGAAGAAGAAATGAAATACAGACTTTTAAAGTGATAATGCGTCAATACTGATTCATTAATTGTAAAATAGCTACCATATAAATATCACATATTAATAATAGAGAAATCTGGGTGTGGGGTATGTGGTAACTCTCTGTACTAGCTTTATAATTTTTCTGTAAATATAAAACTTCTATAATTAAAACTTTATTTTCAAAAGCATATGCAGCTTTAACATTTATCTTAAAAGTCATATAATACATTTCTTAATATCTCACATTTTCTTGATTAAAATGGGAATTTAAAAATATCTTTTCAGAATACATTTATTTTATTACCCATCCTACAGTGTCAAAGTACCTAACATATTATCTATATTAAACATAAAATGAAATTTCATAATTCTAAAGATTTTACCATATTAAAATACCTAGAGGTGATTTAAAAGTCGTTATTAATTATATATATTAAAAGCTATTTCAAATGAATTAGATTCTTATTCATGGTAAACCTGGTTCCATAAGTATATGAAGCCTTCTAGGAAAGCTAACATTATATTATATCTTTTAAATATGTGGATCCAATAGTGGTAAGATTTATACTGTGTCCAAACAAAGAAGAAAAATCTAAATGTTACACTTGGTCAGAAAGGTCTGACTACTAAAAAGATGGATGAGAATAAAATTTCTAAGATTCAGCATCTTATAAACACTTTTGTCCCAAAACTTAATTCAAGTAAAATAGAATGAGAAAGATCAGTAAGTATAAGTACAACCTGTTACAATCCTGTGTCCAGTAACTAATTATATCACGATGCATTAGTGTTCATTCTAGCCCTGCTTTGCTCCAAAAAAACACTAAAAGCATCACAGCACAAACTCTCTGGGGGATTAACATTTCCACAATGGTCTGCATTAAATGATTCTGCACATTTTCTATATATACCCCTTCTCCTTCTAACCTAGAGTAACTTGATTTGCAAATATTACCATACAAGTTCCTTTGCTGGGAATTTATTGATTTTCTATTTCCTCTCTGAAGCACCTGGCTTACTTTACTTGTTGATGTTTTCATTGATTTTCTATTTCCTTTTGGAAATGAGATGAGGGCTTTTAAAGAGGTCACGCTACTTGGCAAGAATGAGATGTTAAGTTGTGAGGGGTTCCTAGGGAATTTCACCATTAAACTTACTACTTTTATGTCCATGTAAAGATTTTTTTACTCTACATTGTATACCATGTTGCTGTCACTTTATTTTACATTTGAGTGTGTTATGCTACAGATTAACTCTGCAAGAAAACTGTGATTCTTGAGTCATTGAAATGTATCACCGCGTCAATCTCTATCACGGTGAATTCTCAAAGGGAATAGCCTCAGGTTTGGAAGGTAATTTCAAGTCTCATAAAATATATACACAATCTTGAAAGTTGTGACAATTTAAATAACATAGATGTATGAATTGCTCACATATCACCTCTGAGAGTAAACAATCATTGGCATAATTCAAGTAACTATCATCTTCATTGCCCTAATGGGGAGGAAACCTCATCACTTACTAGAATGTGCATTTCTATCTTAAAGGGATGACCAGATCCATCTGAGTGAGAAGACAAACTAGGCATCTAAGTTTGTAAAATGCACAATTTTGCTACCCACCCAAAATCAACCATCCAAATGCCATCCAGCACCAGCCCAACATACCAGAGATACCTGATGTTTTAAAGCTGCTGTATGAGGGACATAACCATCCATCTTCTTCTAGACCTTATCTGTCCAATCTAGCAGCCACTAAACACTGGAAATGTTCTAGTACTAATGCAGATGTCCTATGAATGTAAAATATATACTGGACTACCAAAGAAAAGAATGCAATATATTACACCAATAATTATATGGTCACTATATGTTGAAATAATATATTGAACACATTGGGTGAAACGAAATACAGGATTAAAATTAATTTTACCTGTTGTTGTTTAAATCTTCACCCGAGGATATGTTCTATTGGTGTTAGAGAGTGAGGACAGTAGAGAGAGAGTAACATCAATCCCTCACTTCCTGCATGTGCCGGGTCAGGGGATCAAATCCGCAGTCTAGGTATTGAATCGGCAATCGTTTGGGTGAAGCAGATGATGCTCTGCCAGGGCTGTTTTTATTTTTTTATTTTTTAATATATTTTATTAAATACTTTTAATAAAGGATAGTACAGAGAGGAAAGGAGAGAGAGAGAGAGTTAGAAACATCGATGAGAGAGAAACATTGATCAGCTGCCTCCTGCACACCTCCCACTGGGGATGTGCCCGCAACCAAGGTACATGCCCTTGACCGGAATCGAACCTGGGACCTTTCAGTCCGCAGGCCGACACTCTATCCATTGAGCCAAACTGGTTAGGGCTGTTTTTATTTTTTTAGTGGACCCACTAGGAAATAAAAATTAACTAGGTGGCTTGCATTATGTTTCCATTTAACAGTGCTGCCCTCGAGTCTCTAAGCTCTGCTCCTATGATAGCTCTTACGATAGAGAGGGCTCTTACGGCTGAGCGGTGCTGACCTTCCCGCGGACAAGGCATCTCAGATCTGCCCAGCAATGTTCCAAAGCCCTCCCAGAGGTTTCCATGCTTTGTGACCTCTCCAGCTGTCTTTCTTCTTAACATCATGGAAACACTGAGTCTAGATTTTATATTAGTAACCAAAAACATGAAATTTAAAAATCAAATTATAACAACATTTGCATTCACTGGCAGGAAACATTAATATTTATGGTATGTGGCAATGTAGGAGTATACCGCATGCATACCTCTAGTTAGTTCTCAATCATTTGCCTGAGGGCCTATGTTATATCATAGAAAATAACCCTGCGTGTACAATGCATGACTAGAAAACAAGAAACAAGATTTGTGTATCTTAAAAGAATATTCAAGAGTAAAGATTCCAAATAGAAACTTGCTTTGCCAGCTTTTTGGCAGGTGGTAAAAGCAATAGACAGCAATAGTCAGTCATTTAGAAATGGGGTGGAAGAGCAGGAACATAATTCAGAAGAGGCAGCTGTAACTTAGAAGCAGATGGTCCACCTGCCTACAGTCCGCTTGGGGAGAGGATTGAGGGCATCAACTCACTACAGGGAACCATCAGAGGACACACCCCATGATGACCACCAGCATCCTATGGGGTTTTATTTGCTTGTTTGTTAGTTTTGTTTTATAGGGGAAGGGAGATTTTATTTCTTTAATTATGATGGAGGATTTCAAGCTACGCTCAGATGCCCAATCACTGCGATGGTGGAAGGAACTTTGCAACAAGAAAACTCAATAAAACATGCAGACTCGTACCACCAAAGGGATGCTGGTTTATTTCACACTCGCATATACCCGTTGCCAGTTTTCAGTTCTGAAATCTAAATTCAATCTTGACATTCCTGCCATTAAAAGGAAAATGGGATTAAGTTTTACTCTGAATTTTGCTTGTCAGTACCCACATTTGCTATGGATCTCAAAACTAAGAACCAAAACATGGTCTTCAACAGGTCGCACACCAAGGTCAACATAATGTGCCCTATGACATCATTTCCTACCAACAGTGTATTTTGTGATAAAGCTGTTAAAACTAATAACTCTATCACGAATCTTACTGGACTAAGTCATTGAACAAGTTTTTAAAAGAGCTAAAGTGTATGTCTGAAGTCTTATATCAATGAAAAAAGAAGAAATGTGCTCTCCTCTGATTCCTTCTTCATTGTAAACCCAATCAAGCTCTAACTTGAATCTAATGACGTTGTACTATGCACCTGATTATTTTGGGATTCCCTCCTCCCGCTCCTCTCCCACACAGTGACCTCTTTATCTTTTTTTAAAATATATTTTAATTGATATCAAAGAGGAAGGGAGAGGGGGAGAGAGAGAAGAACATCAATGATGAAAAAGGATCAGCTGCCTCCCTCATGCCCCCTACCGGGGATAGAGCCCACAACCCGGGCATGTGCCCTGACAGGGAATTGAACTTTGACCTCCTGGTTCATAGGTCGACTCTCATCCACTGAACCACTTAGGCCAGGCTCTTCCTCTTTTACTCACAACCATTAGCTAATTCTCCAAAAAGAGTGGTGTGGACTACAACATGAGGCTCTGCCTACAGTGATCTGGTTGACTGGTCAACTCCAGAGACCTGATTTGGAGACTCTGGCCAGGAAAAAGAACAATTGGTGTAAAGCGATTCTTACTGCCAACAGGAAGAATAAATGTTTTAAAGTGTTCATGAAATGAAGGGGGAAAATCCCACTCTTTAATCACCTCCATTTTTACACACTTGGAAAATTATATGAAAAAGGTAGAATTACATTTTTGCTAACATTGCAGGCTTCCAAGGTCAGTAACAGAAAGAGAAAGGACAGTGTTGTGTTTGGCTATGGGTTGAATATAGTCTGACCGCCACAGAAAATGTCTTACCTTCAGGGATGCAAGCATTCCCTGACGTAAAGAGAAAGAAGCATTTGCTTTTTAGTCCTCCAAACTTTTACATATTCTTTACCTTGAAAGTAAGCCTTTAAAATATCCAAATGTGAATTGGGCCTGAAAAGTAGTTCATAGATTTGAATAAAGTAGTATCCTTTTAAATTTATGTCCAAATCCTTAATATCCCTGCACCTCTCAGTTTTCCTTACTGAAAATAATAATAATTAAATTTCCATGCAAATAAATAGTACATAGAGGATCAGTTTAAAGCACATTTAACTTCATTTAATATGAGCACAATTAACGAGGAAATCATCTGCTGACCTGAATAAATCAATCTTAAAACACTAACAATAAAGGAAAAATTCAATAGTAGTTTGCTTACCGCAAAACTAGCACATATTCAAATAAAAGGGCCTCCAATTTAACTCCCAGGGTCTACTTTATATATGAAAAAAGTAACCTTCACTTAGACTATTATAAATATTTAGCCAATTTGCTTTACAAATGATTCCTTTAAGATCTTCAGAGATCACACAAGTAGAAAAACCCGTCTTTCCTTTTATTCCATAGCACTGAGCAATTCATTTTGATATATACACACACCTAACCAAAGCACTAGAAATATGTATCTGAAACCGGTTGTCAATCACAGCCTCTACAAATCTCTGAGAGGCAGCCTGTCAGTTTTCTAAACATCAAAAATAATCTTCCATCACAGTGCCTCAAAGTCTACAGAGCTGTGCACTCCAGAAATGCTAACCCACCGTGAGGTGCAGAGACTGAGTCTGTATTCCGCCTGGATCGATCCAGGGTTAGGAAACTCGGTGCCATGTTAGTGAACCGATGCGTTTTGACTCGGCCATTCCCCTTCAGATCCTGGAGTCACACTGCACAGGAACATGCAGGCTTCCTGTCAGCCTCTCGCTGTGGGAAATTTCACATTTTCTTGCCCATTCTGTTCTTCTAAGCATAGTATATTACCTCAGCAAAAATAGCATGGGGATAAAATGTACTTTAGCACATCTCCCATTTTACATGTTAGAAAATTAAGTGCAAAAGGATTAGATTAATGCCAAGAGGCCAAGATCTCATGGTTCATGGAAAAGCCAGGATTTCTCATGCCTAAATCATAATATTCCTCTAAAGCAGGGATGGGGAATGTCTGGCCCACGAAATGAAAGGGGCATTCCCCTTTACCTTGAAAGGCCAGCGAAATCATTTGGTCTGGCCTATGGAGGCATTAGGGGTGAGTTAATGAAATGTTTGGCCAAATATTGCAGGCTAATATTTAAGTTGATAATTTTGTATGGCCCTAGAATGATGGTATAAATATCCAAATGGCGCTTAGCAGAACAAAGGCTTCCCACCCCTGCTCTAAAGCATGATGCCACCTGAACGAGGAGTTAGCTGCATGGCCTAGTGGAAGTGGAGATGTACAGAAGAAGAAGAGGAAGAAGGAGGTGTGCTTCTCTAACCTGGATTCCTGGGCAGGTCCCAAGGCCATCAGATCTGGATTCATTTACTACTTAAAGCTGTGCCTCTTACAGTACTGGGTTATCACAGTATAAACTCAGAAAAGACCATGAGATGATGAAATCTGGGGTTATATCAACTGCTCAACATTATACTCTTTCCTTTGGCAGGATTATTAAAGGTCAAATGATAAAGAATGAAAATAAAACGGATTGTTTGTGCTGCCTCTTGGTGGCAAAATAAAATACAGATTTGTTGACTTTTATCACAACATCTGGAGTCTTTGTTTTAAGCTCCATTTGATTAAAGTTAGTGTAAAGCTCTCTGATGGGAGCCGATTCATGAAGAAGCACAGAAATGTGGGGCAGTGGCTTGTCTGAATAACGGTGGAAAAAAGATCTCTAAGTATTGTTGGGGACAAACTGTCCTTAGAGATTGTTTTTATTGGATAAATACCAAAAATAATTACATCTATTTATATTTTCCATATTTTTCTGATAAATATTTTAGTAGAAGGTAATAAAGTCTAACAACTAGATTCCTTTCCTCAAATCGTTATTATAGATGATGCAATTAAAAACAACATTAAAATTGGACTTGGGGTCAGGTAACTGGGTTCTAGATCTGGCTCAGTCCTGGTTCATACTCATTCAACCCCCTTCGTTCTTATCTGCAGAGCAATGTTTGAAAACCAGATGAGCTCAAAGATCACTCTGCTGCTACAAGATATAATTGTAACACAGTGATGAATAGAATACATTTATTCATTTGTTTCACAAGTGTAAGTAAAAAAATCTCTCATCTTTGATTCTGTCATGGTCGATTAATAAGAAGGTCTTTCAAGGGAAATGTCACCCTGCTGTGAGGAAAGCAAACACCACACTCAGAAATTAAAACACTGGCTATATTTTGTCTCTGGGTTTTGATCTCCAAATGAAATAGCAAAAAGATCCTTGTCCACCAAGAAATTACCTACAGTATTTGCTTCTGTGGCCCTTATTAATGTATCGCTACAGGGGATAGACTAAGACCTGAATTATTTTGACATTTACAATAAGGTTTGTGCTTGTGAACACAAGCATGCAACACATTAAAATGCATTAGCATATTATAACAGATTAGACGCTCGCAATGGGCAACGGCAGTTGGTTTTGTAACCCCACTGGGGAAAAAATCTAAGGGCAATAACGGTAATAATCTCAAGTCACAGAAAAGCCTTTGAAAGTGCGTCCTTGGTTTTATAGCACTAATTTAGGAGGAAAACGTGGGTAACAAAGAGAAATATTCCATTGGAGTTGTTTTTAGGCCACTCATCAGCACTGGAATACACAGCCAGTTTGCCTCATTAATTCGACAGGATAGTTCAAGACTGGCTGACAGAGGTGTCCAAACAAAAGAGACACCTGAGCCGGAGGAAACCTGGAGATGCATATGAATGTGTGCTTCCCTCTGACAAGGGAAGTGCTAATACATTACTTCTTCCTGGGTTCAAAAAGATGTACATGCACACTCACAATAAAGAGATGAATAAATTAGCTTTTTGGTATAGTAGGTCCTCGGGTTACATTGGAGATCCATTCCTACAGTGCAAAGTAATGTGATTTTCGCCGTAAGTTGGAACGCATCTACATAAACACCTACGTCACTCACATGGAGCACATACACAGCAATAATTAAGTGAAACAGTAATAAAACATTTTAAATAAAGATAACAATTCCTGACCTTTACTTGTGGTCAATAAATAATAAAAAACATAAAGCACATATGTACATATGTTGAAATGACGACACTTTTTTTTTATAAATAAACTAGTGACCCAGTGCATGAAATTCATGCACATTAAAAGGGAATTAATTAGAGGAAATATTTTAATATTGCTATTTGCCCTTTTTCTATAATAGAAGTGTCAGAGATGAAAGAAAATTAGTAAAATGTATATGAAAATCTTCCTCCTGTCAGAGTCTGGGGCACACCACGGGAACCAGAGTCAAGTCCCCGCCCACCCACATGCACCTCAAAATTGTGCGAGACCCAGACCCAACCGGCCCCACCCCCATTGGGCTAGATCCAGACCAGGCCAGCCCCACCCCCATCAAACCTGCTGGTGGGGGCATGGCCTCAGGTCACCTGGCCCAGTGCTGGGGTGGGGGGGCACAGCCTGAGGTCCCCCGGCCCAGGCAAGGGGCTGTGCCTTGAGGTCCCCTGTCAAGTCCCAAATGGCGGGGGGTGCGGCCTCAGGTCCCCTGGCCTGGTGCCGGGGCAGGGGGCATGGCCTGAGGTTCCCGGGCCTGGCACCAGGGGGGATGCAGCCTGAGGTCCTCTATCATGCCCCGCCGGGTGGAGGGTGTGCCCTGAGGTCCCCCGTCAAGCCCTGCTGGGCAGGGGGCACAGCCTGAGGTCCCCCATCAAGCCCTGCATGGTGGGAGGCATAGCCTCAAGTCCCTTGGCCTGGTGCCAGGGCAGGGGGCACGACCTCAGGTCCTCTGGTTCAGTGATGGGTAGGGGGCATGGCCTGAGGTCCCCCAGCCCAGCACCAGGGCAGGGGGTGTGGCCTGAGGTCCCCCGTCAAGCCCTGACAGGCGGGGACCATGGCCTGAGGTCCCCCAGCCTGGTGCCAGGGTGGGGGCATAGCCTGAGGTCCCCTGTCAAGCCCCACCAGGTTGGGGGCGCAGCCTCAGGTCCCCTGGCCTGGCCTAGTGCCACACAGCCTCAGGTCTCTGCTGATTACTCATTAAGGCTCCTTACAGGAACTCAGCCTCCGCTTTGGGCGCAGCCATCTTGTGTTACAAAATCCCTGCCTCCACTTTGGGCGCAGCCATCTTGTGTTACAAAATCCCTGCCTCCGCTGTGGGCGCAGCCATCTTGACCATTATGGCATGATAGTCAATTTGCATATTCCCTCTTTATTAGATAAGATGGGAAATAGCAATGTAACCATGAAACGACATACATCGAGTCCGACATAACCTGAGGACTGCCTGCATTAGGAATACTTTTGAAAAACTAAGGGACCTTAAATTTCAGTGGTAAAGTGCACTTAATTAGGTCATTAGATTTGCACTTATTAAAGGTAAATAACTTCCAAACAATATATTAAATATAAATATCTTCAAATACTAGCTAGAATATGTTCAGTACTACATGCCAAGCACTTTCTAAACATGTGCATGTTTAAAGTCCTTTCATTCTCACAGCATACTAATGAAGAGAAGCGATTATTATTTCCATTTCCCAGGTGAACAAACTGAGACAAAGAGAAGTCAATGAATTTTCCCAAGGATATACAAGGAATAGGTGATAAAACTGATGTAAAGTGTGACCACAGAGCAGTGAATTCCCTTGCAGCATCCTCATAGCGTGTTGTCTGTCCAAACTCTCAAACACACAGCTTCACAGATGGACTCACTGGTTCCTTACAAAACCTAAATGAAAGTGCCAGATCCCAATAAAATCTGGGTACAATGAGAGAGTGCAATCAATACGCTCTTCTAAGATGCTGTTTTAATTGCTCCACTGCCATAACAAAGCACCCCAGCTGGTGGCTTAAACAACAATGTACTTCCTTATAATTCTGGAGGCTCTGAGATCCAGGTGTTGGCAGATTTGGTTTCTTCTAAGTCCTCTCTCCTTGGCTTATAGGTAGCTGTCTACTCCCCGAGTCTTCCCATGGCCTTTCTTCTGTATGTCTGTCTCCTCATCTCCTCTTTTATTTTAATACTAGAGGCCCGGTGCACGAAAATTTGTGCACTTGGGGGATCCCTCAGCTTGGCCTGAGCCCTCTCACAGTCCGGGAGCCCTCAGGGGATGTCCACCTGCTAGCTTAGGCTCGCTCCCCAGGGGATCAGGCCTAAGCTGGCAGTCAGACATCCCCCTAGCAGCTTGGGAGCCCTCAGGGGATGTCCAACTCCATGGAGCCGGCCTAAGCCATTAGTCGGATCTCCCACCACCACCACTGCGCTCGCAGCCATCAGCCCGGCTAGTGGCTGGGCGGAGCTCCCCCTATGGGAGTACACTGACCACCAGGGGGCAGCTCCTGCATTGAGCATCTTCCCCCTTGTGGTCAGTGCGTGTCATAGCGACCGGTCGTTCCTGGTCTTTCCACCTTTAGGGTCAATTTTCATATTACCCTTTTATTATATAGGATATTTTTATTGATATCAGAAAGGAAGGGAGAGGGAGAGATATAAATAGAGATATAAATATATATGATGAGAATCATTGATCGGCTGCCTCCTGCACATCCCCACACTAGTTATCAAACCAGCAACTGGGGCATGTGCCCTGGCAGGGAATCGAACTGTGACCTCCTGGTTCATAGGTTGATGCTCAACCACTGAGCCACACAGGCCTGACTCGTCTCCTTTTTTTTTATAAGGGCACTAGGTATAATGGATTAGAGCCCACCTTAATGACTTCACTTAATTAAAATACAGTCACATTGTGAGTTACTAGGAGTTAGGACTTCACCATACAAAATTTGAGAGAACACAATTCAGTTCATAATGACTATTTTTGTTAATTTTCATGAGAATTCACACAGGTCAAGAAAGTGAAAAAAGCTGCCGCAAAGATAATGTAAGTAATTACTGTAATACTTATTAAACCTTCACACTGTGCACAGTTCTATACTAACCATCCCTGAAAGGATTATGATTTTAGCATGCATTAATGTGGCTATTCTTTGAGACTGTCCAGGTGCATAACAGTCTGCTTGATGGCATGAAAAATATGAAGAAATGTTAACAGCCCCAACCTCTAGGTTGAAAACTTTTTGTTGGAAAGAAAAGAAGCCCTAGCTGGTTTGGATCAGTGGATAGACTGAAGGGTCCCAGGTTTAATTTCAGTCAAGGGCACATGTGGGCTCAGTCCCCAGTGTGGGACCTGCAGGAGGCAGCTGATCAATGATTCTCTCTCATCATTGATGTTTCTATCTCTCTCCCTCTCCCTTCCTCTCTGAAATCAATAAAAATATTTTAAAAAAAGAAAAAGATATGTGTAAACCACCAAAACAAAAGCACAAAGCATTACAGTAGATGGCAAAAAGAGTTTATAATTACAAGTAGGTGAAGAAGAGAAAAACACCATCTGAACTTAGAGACAAGTTTGAATTCTAGAGAAGATATCAGGGACTGGGAAGGCTTCAGGGGGGGTGTCCAACTGGATTTACTGCCTCAAATGGCACAACATGGAAGGAACAAAGAGAAAAGGAGAGAATTTAAGGAAGAAAAATCCAGAGGAATGGTCAAAATGGAGTGAGAAAAGGTTTACTGAAATGCAGGTTTCCATAGGAAAGTGATAGAAGTTGGTTAGAAAGGTAGATTGGAAGGATTATATATTTCATCTGCAGTTACCCAATCATCAGTGTTACTATGACGTACAGAAGAGAAAAGCAGGGCCACAAGTTTGATGAATTGTCGACGGTGCAGTGTAATAAGTAGGGAATAAACAGCAGAGAGGAATTTGAGGAACTTGAACCTTCAAGTTTCAGCAAATCTACAGTAAAATGTGGTTATTAGGACAAATATATCCTTGAGAGATCTTCATGTTGATTTCCACCCAAACCAAAAATAGAATTTAATAATTTTTTTAAAACATGTCCATTTTTAGCTCTAGATTATAAAGGCTCCATTTTTTTTTTTTTTTGGTTAATCCTCACCTTAGTATATTTTTTTCCATTGATTTTTTTTTTTTAGAGAGAGTAAAAGGGAGGGGGTAGAGACAAAGAGAAACATCAACATGAGAGGGACACCTCGGTTGGTTGCCTCCAGGACACACCCCAACCAGAGCTGGGGAGCCTGCAACCAAGATATGTGCCCTCAACCTGAATTGAACTCGAGACCCTTCAGTCTACTGGCCAACTCTCTAATCACTGAGCAAAACTGACTAGGGCCCAAACCCTCTTTTAAATGCCTTCCACACAACTTATCTTCCTGCTGGGGTGTATGTCTCTTCCATTACTACCTTAGGGCAGTAAATGTGACTCTGATTGTCAGGTTGGGACCTAGTTATTTCGCCTTGAGTACATATAGAATCAATAAGTGAACAAAGCAACTATGTTAATTGCTTACTAAAGCATTTCAAAGTTAGGAACTCTAAATGAACCTAGGAGAATAACTTACCGATGTCCAATCAGCCAGAGTCAGTAGGATACAAGGGAAAGATTGTAGATTCTGAAATCACGCATATCTTGTAAAGAAATCCAACTCCAATTCTTATATCTATTTGATGTCGGGGAAATAAGCTTTCTGAGACACAGTTTTCTAGTCTGAAAATGGAAGGAATATTTAACTCACTGAGTTGTCAAAAATATCAAGTAATCTGTAGAGCAATCACAGTGTGTGATATATAGTGGCTGCTCAAGAGATACAAACTCCCATCGCTTCCTCCATTCTTTGTGAACAATCTTTGATAAGAAAGAGGAAACAAATAACAGGTGTAGGGGCATCTGAGAGAGAGGATGAAACGTAAACAACTCATCAAGGAGACGTGGGGCAGTGGCACGCTGGTGCACTGGATTCAAAAACTAAAAAGCCCTGTCTTGTAATGCTTGTCAATTTCCATGTGGATGCACCACTATGGCTAATTTCAAGCTGCCAATAGTATAACTTCCAGTTCTCAAACTTCCTGAATATTTAACAATCTGTTCTTATTTGTTATTTTTTAAATATATTTTTATTGATTTCAGTGAGAAAGGGAGAGGAAGAGAGAGACAGAAACATCAACGTTGAGAGAGAATCATTGATTGGCTGCCTCCTGCACGCTCCTTATGGGGATTGAGCCTGCACCCCGGGCATGTGCCCTTGACCAGAATTGAACATGGGACCCTTCAGTCTGCAGGCTGATGATCTATCCACTGAGCCAAACCAGCTAGGGCAACAATTTGTTCTTAAAACTGTACTTGCCGGCTCCACCCCACAGGAAAGGGATAATTAGTCTTCTCCTCAGGCATGACACAGGTTCTTCTGTCCATTTCCTAGCTTGTCTTGCAAGCACCGGTGTAGGGGGTGGTTAGCCTGAACTCAGAATAAGCCAAAGTAAATGTTGTTGACAGTTGGGAGGCAATACTAATAGCTGAGCAACCATAAAGTGCATATTGGTAAATGTAGAGATATATAATAAAATAGTTCATGAATACGTCCCAGAGGTATGTCCTCAGCACCTTGGATAGTGTTTGGCATGTAGTTTTGCTGTCCATAGTTACTGGTTGAATATATTGATTAGCTATATTCCTTTTATTGTGTTTGAAATCACAGTCAATGTGGTATTATGTTTTCAAACGAGGAGAAGTTTCAACTGTAACTGACACAGCAATAGCCTGTGGACCAGGGGTCCTCAAACTACGGCCTGCGGGCCACATGCAAATACAAATATTGTATTTGTTCCCATTTTGTTTTTTTACTTCAAAATAAGATATGTGCAGTGTGCATAGGAATTTGTTCATAGTATTTTTTTAAACTATAGTCCGGCCCTCCAACGGTCTGAGGGACAGTGAACTGGCCCCCTGTTTAAAAAGTTTGAGGACCCCTGCTGTGGACACTCAGCATAGCAATCTGAAAATTAGGATGATGGCACCTATTTTGCAGGGCTGTGTACATGTTTGGCCTAAAGCCTCCTTGTCATGTTGGATGGTAAAGTATTTAAGTGTATGGATTCAGAAAGCTGAATTGTCTGGGCTTACACCTTGGTTGTTCTACGCATCACCTGTGTAAAACAGTCTAGTGACAGATTCTCTGTGTGTCTCGGTTTTCTTACCTTTAAAGATACAAATGATAATAATACCTACTCACAAGGTTGGCTTTGGAGTAACATAATATAAATTTGGTAAGCTTTTAAGAACAGTGTTTAACACAGTTTATGCTAATAATAAACATTACCTATGCCCAGCCAGCACGGCTCAGTGGTTGAGCATCGACCTATGAACCAGAAGGTCACAGTTCGATTCCTGGTCAGGGTACATGCCTGGGTTGCGGGCTCGATCCCTAGGAGGGCGTGTGCGGGAAGCAGCTGATCAATGATTCTCTCTCATCATTGATGTTTCTATCTCTCTCTCCCTCTCCCTTCCTCTCTGAAATCAATAAAAATATATTTAAAAAAAACATTACCTATGATTATCTGTATCAGATGACCAACAAATGTCTACTCACAGAATTTCCTCTGTCCAAAGACTCACACTCAATGCCAAGCCTTTAGGCCACCAAAAACATCTTTCCCACCTCTTCCGTCATCTAAATGTGTCCTAACCTTGCTGGATCAACCTTCAGTCCAGCTCTCATGGCCTTCCCATTTTCTTAGCTCCTCTAGCAAGAATGCTTATGCCACATAATTAGTCACTCAATCGTATATTCCTTTGTAATTTTCTTTCTTCTTGAGAAGGGGAACTATGTCAGATACTTATCTTAACTAGAGAATTGTACAGGAAACATGGTACTTCCCCTAGTAAACTAGGCATTAATTGATTTCTTATTTAGAATTAACTTTATAGTTATGATATAAATATTGACTTTATCAAAAGAATCTTTTATTTGCAACTGATACCACCTGCATCAAAATGTCAGCCATGTAAGAAAATACAATTAAGAGATAATATTTAACTGCTTACGATTATTATATCATTCACTGTAATGGTGTGCCATTTGAATACAAGATATGTGTAAGGTTTTACATTTGAAGTCTATTATCATAGAATCAAATTCATTACATTATGATATAAATTTATTTTAGAAAAGGTGGAGATTTTACAGCCCCAAATGCAATGAAATTTTATAGCCCCAAAAGCCACCTTTGCTCCGATTTAAATTGCAACATAAGAAAGAAACAAAGCAACACCCTTAACTGGATGTAAAGCATAGATTTCTTCTCTGTCTGATGGGGATGAATGGAGTTTGTTTGCCCAGGCCTCTAAAGTCTTCAGAACACCACCCAGGATCGCCTGAGAACATCACCCGGGATTGCCTGAGACAGCAGGAAAACAATTAAGAAGGAGTAATGTGCTCCCAGGGAGCTCTGCTCTGCTCTTAGCAGTGAGCTAGTGCTGAGGCAGAGTGCCCGGGGAGACCACTCCTGCCCCATGGGCGCATGTGCGGTTGCTATGTGAGACACACGGCAATGTTTGCCAGTCTATTTGCAGTCTAAAAGTTAGCTGTGAATATTTTTTAACTCTGTTCGATCCCATGAGACTAGTCTTCTGCCTGCATTTGCCATACCAAAGAAATTTTGTGACTGAAAAATTAAGGCTATCTAGACCTGCAAATGTCACAGGTAATGTAAGAAAAGTTAATGATTTCAACATTTGAAAAGTTAGACTAAGACCTATGAGGGCTCCTCCACCAATGAGTCCCTGAATTCGCTATCTGGGGTATAGCATTTCCTTCTTTTCCTTTAATTTCTGTCTGGAATATACTACCTTTCTTCTCTATACAATCCCATTTTTCCAGGAAAGCACTGACATAAAGCAGGTAGTAAAGAAATGTTTGTTTCTCTATATCCTAACCTTTAAAACAGAATAGCAGATGCTGAAACAATCACAAACTCTAAACCAGATGTAAACTAAACCCAAAATAGGTGCATTTACAAACTTAATCACCCAAACACATATAGAACTTTTAAAGACTGGGTTGGATGTTAGACGCTTATAAATTTTAATAAGTAATACTGACCCAGTTGGATGCTGAGAGGAAAACATTAAGAAACCTTTTCCTGGTGGCAGGATCCTGGGTGACGAGAAGCATAGCCACTGACTACCCAGCGTGACAGTAGGCCTCTAGCAGCTAGACTATAGTTCCCTGTTATCCTCAGAGCCAAGCAGAGTGCCTGGCTCTCAATAAATGGTCATTTTATTTTATTTTAAATATGTTTTATTGATTTTTTTTTTTTACAGAAAGAAAGGGAGAGGCATAGAGAGTCAGAAACAATGAAAGAGAAACATCGATCAGCCGCCTTCTGCACACCCCCTACTGGGGATGTGCCTGTAACCAAGGTACATGCCCTTGACCGGAACCGAACCCGGGACCCTTCAGTCCACAGGCCGTCCTGGGTGACGAGAAGCATAGCCACTGACTACCCAGCGTGACAGTAGGCCTCTAGCAGCTAGACTATAGTTCCCTGTTATCCTCAGAGCCAAGCAGAGTGCCTGGCTCTCAATAAATGGTCATTTTATTTTATTTTAAATATGTTTTATTGATTTTTTTTTTTTACAGAAAGAAAGGGAGAGGCATAGAGAGTCAGAAACAATGAAAGAGAAACATCGATCAGCCGCCTTCTGCACACCCCCTACTGGGGATGTGCCTGTAACCAAGGTACATGCCCTTGACCGGAACCGAACCCGGGACCCTTCAGTCCACAGGCCGACACTCTATCCACTGAGCCAAACAGGTTAGGGCTCAATAAATGTTCATTAAAACAATTAAAGTACAGTTGATTCTTGAACAATGGGGTTAGGGGTGCTGACCCCCCCCCCTCCATACATTTGAAAATCTGTGTATAACTTTGACTCCCCCAAAACTTAACTCTGTATTAATAGCCTATTGTTGACCTGAAGACTTACTGATAACATAGTCAATTAACACATATTTTGTATTACATGTAATATATATTATAGTGTTGCAATAAAGTAAGCAGGAAAAAGAAAATACCATTAAGGAAATTGTAAGGAAGAGAAAATACAATCACAGTGTTTATTGAAAATAAAACCCACATGTAAGTGGACCCTCGCAGTTCAAACCTTGGTTGTTTAAGATGCCTGTTAGGACCAGGCTAAGCTTCACAGGAGGAAAGGGATGGGATGGAGGGAAGAGGGACATCAGTTTAACACTTGTCTCTCTTTTTCCCTTTATTTCTCATTCCTCCCTCAGTTCTTGGGCTTTTCGACTTTGTTTCTCTATTTTAATGGCCTTTGCTTCTTCTATTGCATCTCATTGTTCCTCTTTATTGATTATTTTCTGCCTTTAGTCACCAGTACCACTAATTCCATTGTCTTTAACTTACTATCTATAATAATAAAAGCGTAATATGCTAATTAGACCAGACAGCCCAAAGACTTTCCGGTCTTTCTGGATGTCCTTCTGGGCGACCTTCTGGATGAAGCCGGGCTGCAAGGGCCGAGCCCCTTGCATGGATTTCGTGCATGGGGACTTTAGTTCATTATGACTTGGTGCAATGCCTTGAAGCAAAGTGGCAATGCATTGCTCTCCATGGCCTTTTCGGTCCCTCTCAACAGCCTTCAATAGAGATGGAGGAGAGCATCGGAGAGGTGTGCGAACAGCAGAAGGAAGACCCAGAGCAGTCCACAGCCAGGTGTGTGAGGAAGTGCCTCTCTCTCCGGCAGGAAGGAGCAGTGGAGAGGAAGTGAGGAGACCTTACACCAGCCATAACCTGTTTCCAGAAACAAACCTGGTTCCACGTGGTACCAACACACTTGCAAAGCTCTGTGGAAGGGACATCTGTTACAGGGGCAACCCTTTCAGCAGTAGCAACACTGTAGTAACCCCGCAATGCTTCTCTAAAATGTAAAATCAGGACAGCGCTGTAGGTGAGATAACGCTTCTCCCTGGTGAAACTCTGAAGATAGGCTCTACCTTTACAACAGTTTGCCGGATGGATTTAATAGGTTAGAAAAAACATGATTCTAATTCCCAATAATAAAACGCTCAACATGTAAACTTTGTACTGAAATGTAAAACACGTACAAGAAAGGGGACCCGTCATACGTACACAGAGGGACGACCTTTAACAGATCACATGTCTAGTTCCTGATCACGAAACATAGCATCATCAGTCTCCCCCATCCAGTTACAGCATGGCCCAGCCCAAGGGGAGCCTCTGTCCTGACATCGAACATGACAGTTACCTTTTGCCTGATTTTGTACTTCATATGGCATTTAATATAGTATTTCATTAATTACCCAATTTACTATTGATAATGGTTAATAGTTTTAAATAACGGTCACCTGAGCAGGTTATTTTTCTTGGAAGCAACATGCATGGAATAGAAAATCTCTATGAGTGAATAATTCACATAAAAACTTATCAATGATATAATTACTTTGATACTTTTAAAACAAGTATGTCAGTGAGTATGCTACATAGTTAAAAGTATAGCATTACATAAGCCTAAGAAATCTAATAAACTGAGAGAAAGGAGAAAATTTACTTATTCATAATGTAGATTGATAAACACACCACAAACTTAAGCATTGAAGTTGTCATGATATGGAATTAATTTAAGTAATGCTTACTTTAAAATAAGGATTTGGAAATTATTTAAAAATATCTAAAGTTTCATATTGTTTTCCAAAATCCTGTAACATAAGAAAGGGCTAGATGAAACCTCAGTTCGATACCAGATTATGAGGGAAGAAAAGTCCTGGGAGATTTAGATGGCCCAGTTACTTGACTCAACTTCTACAAGAGCTGAAGCAATCAATCCCAGGCTGTAGTAACAAGAGTAAAATTCCCAAGAAAAGTAATCCTCACACACACACTCTGACACCGCCACGCCCTTCTCGGCACGGCCCAGCTCTGACTGTCCCTGAGAAGAGACCTGTGTGAACAAGGCTAGCTGGGGCTGCATCATCTCATCGGAAGATGAGGTCAGGGTTCCCATAGTGAGTGGTTGAAGAAACAGAGGATGTAGGGCTAGAGAACGGTGTTTGGGGAACATGACAGCTGTCTCCGAATATGTTCACAATTGTCATGTGAAGGGTGCAATGGATCTAATCTAAACTTTTCTTGAGGGCAGAACTTGCAAAAATTAAGTAACAAGAAAAAGATTTTGTTAAAGATTTTAAAAATTGCTACTAATCATTCCGGGTGTCCAGTAGCGGACTCTGTTGACTCAGAAGGCAATTTCCTATTAGAATAAAAGTTAGCCTGCAGGAAAATAACTTTCTTCAAATTTAAGAAAGTTCTACCCAACAATTATAATTTTCACCAATAGAATTTGCTGACTCAAAAAGGCAATTAGTTACATTGTTACCAAATATTCTCAGAGAGGGAAGACCTTGTTGAGGGATATTTCTGCCTCCACGGGGGCAACAGAATAGAGTACAGAACTCTCGGGTCTCTGAATTTTAAGTGTCAACGACTTGATATTTCCCAGTCATTGAATAAGTTTATATATTACTTATTTTTAAAGAGGGTTGATACTATGTAATTACACTTTGCACTATCTTTTAAACCTCGGGTACGAAGTGTTTTCTTAAATAACTGAACCATCCTGCACTCGCAATTGGTGAGCTGCCGAACGCTGGCCCCTTGTGTAACCAGGATGGCCCACACCGTGATGCAGTAACCCTCTCAGTGGCTCTACAGAATGAAGGTGGTTACTTCCCTACTGCGTGCCCAGCGCAGGCAGGCTGTGTGCCTCTAATCTCCACGTCTCCCTCACCCCTGGACCCAGGTTGGCAGAGCAGCCACTCTGCGTCATTGCTGGCGATTATGTCAGAGGGGAAGGTAGCAAAGGGAACTCACCTCAAGCTTCCCCCCAGTTGGCATGCACACAACTGCTCACTCCTCATCGGTTAGAGGGCGTCTCATAGTCAGGAAGTTTAGCAATGGGTCAGGGGCCTCTCATGTACACGTCCTCTATTTTGCCATATTGCTTGAAGTCAGGCCTCATCCCCAGTACGATGATGTCTGCTTACAGATGCCGCTGGGGCCACAGCCTCCCTGGATGACCCCTTGGACGTCTCAGGCACCTGAGCAGCACAGAACACCTAAGACAGAGCGCAGCCCAGAGCTGATGGTGGATGAAAGAGACCACAGATCTGCCACCAGTACCTTTTAGCTCATGTTCTTTCAGTGTACTAATGAGAGGTTTTACTTATCGCTTTGGTGTTGTTCAGTGATTGCAAAGGAACTTTTCCTCAGAAATTATGATGTTTATGTAAGAACTGCATGCTAATAGATACAAATCTTAAAACGATTACATTTGATCTGCTTCACAAGAACATGCAGCTAAGCAACACACACACACACACACACACACACACACGACGGAGGCCTTACTGCTACAGAAACAAAGAAATTAAATCAACTTTCCTATATTATGACCCTTCTCCCTCCCCCTCCTTCAATTACTGTGCTCTTCTATTTGGAACTATAAAATAAAATTTAAAATTACCCCCAAGAATGTCTGTTTTTATTTCACCAAAATTCCACTTCTGTGGGCAACAGACCAGGTGACATGACTGAGCAGTGCTGACCTGTCACGGCAGTGACACATTCCACACCCGGGGCATTTTCGTAAGTGGCCTTCCCAGGAAGGTGGCTTTTCATGTCGGACTTGAATTCCTTCTACATCATTTCACCCAGGATGACTGCCTCCAACAGCTGCCTACTTCCCTCCGCCTTTCCTTCCCCGACTCCTGTGGGCCTGGAGAGGCACTCCTCTCCTGGTGTAAGGACCTGTCATTTTAAAGGGAACGGCCCTCCGACTCGGCCAGGTTCTCACGCAGCCGGGCCCACTGAGAAGTGGCAGCTCAGACAGGTCTAGTTAACACACCTGTGTGAAGTGTCCCCACTTGTCAAGAAGGAGAGGAGGTACAGGGACTTAGGGATGAACAATCACAGCGCCTGACCCCAAGGAGGTGGCAGTCCTGCAGGGGAGACTGGAAACCAACCATGCTGTCACCACGGAGAGGCTCACAATGTAAGCGCGTTTCCATCTTCGTGATTGCATTGCCCTCCAGTGTTTAAGCTCACAGTCCCCGTGGGAAAGCAGTTTGCATCGGCTCCCAAATGCCTGTCACAGGACTGGTGCTGACTGACCCACCTCAGGTCCCAGTGGGGGCTCCGGACAAATGTAGCTTTTCAGGACCTTTACCAGGAAACTGGGATCTGTTCATCTGGACCAAGTCCCCGGGGTCTATAGTTATTCCAAAGCTCCCCCAGAGATTCTTCTACGCCAGCGATTTTCAACTGGAGTGCTGCAAGAATTTAAAGACATGCAATACCTGTCTATTTAAAATTAGATCATCAAATTTAAAAAATGACAACAGCCAACACAACAATAGCCGTCCGGTGTGAATGAATCAAAATTACACCTATTTTTTTTGTCAGATTGACAAAAATGTATGTTTTGTTGTGCTTCAGAATTTTAGTAGTTAATGTGTCATGAGGTGTAAAAGGTTGAAAATCACTGTTCTACACAACCAAGCTCGGAACTCCTGTTTTAGAGCAAATGGTGAGATGGTCTCTCCTCTTTAATAAACAATCACATAAGAAAAATATCGGCAATGAAGAATGTTATAATAAAATTAGTAAGAGCATGTCAGTGTGTTCCTGCACACCAAGCATCAGAGGTAACCTGATGGTAAAAACTGTAAAAATGGAGCAACAGCTGATTGAGTGGCATTGACCACTATTAACCCACATCAATTACTACCAAAGCGACATTAAATGAGTAAATAGTTTATGTAAAACACATTTTAGAGGATTACACAAAGTGGGTGGAATTAAATATAAATTTAACCATAAAACCAAAGGGAATGGGAATTGTCAAAGGATAATTCATCTGTCCTCGGAGTTAGGAGGCTCATCTAGAAGGCAAAGCACCCTGAATACAATGGACCAAAACGAATACATAAGAAAAACAAGAAGTAATCAAGTTTGAGAAAGAGTCATTTGGGAGAGCTAAAAAGATTATAAAATGACGTGAAGGGAGTGATACATCAGTCAACATACCCAGCGACAGGTAAGGAAAGGGAGACTGTGCGGGAGTTTAAAGTCTGTGCTCCGGCATTTTTCAAGCACCAGAGGAGCTGGTATGAAAATTTATTGGGCCAAAAGACAATGCATATGCCTCACACATAACCACACAGCTAAGTGGCGTGCCCGGGCTTACTCCCAGAGCTGAATATGGGAATTCAAGTAGCAAAGTGGGGTTTGGGAGCAAATCATCAAAATTCTATTGTATGCCAGGCCCCAGGCCCTGGGAATAGAGCATGCATTCGCAAAAGAAAGGAATTGCAAATATTACATACAAACTGGCTGACGCTGCAGAACTGGAAGGCGTCAGACAAAGAAGGAAGACAATGAACTCCATCAGCTCATAAATAAACGAGGAAACTGGGAGAGTCTCCACAGTGCCAGTAACTGTAAAATCCGTGGATTTAAGGCCTAGGTCAACATCAGCAGAGCTATATGATGTCAGGTGAGGCTACTACACGAAAAAACGTAAATAGCAATTCATCAGAAATAGAGAAAAAAGAAAAAAACACATGCACAATTTCTAAAACTCAAAGCAGCCAAGCAATTGTGGGTTTGGTGAGACACACACTTGCAATTTACGCATAGTTCTTGAAGGAGAACAAATATTCCAGAACAGAACAAATGCTGTCCAAGTATGAGAACACGATTAACATTGTGAGCAGGTTTAAGAATTAAGTGTAGCTTTGGAAAATCGTGGACAGTTTGGGTCATCTCATTAGGGGATTGGTCACAGTCGATTGCGTGACATTTGACACTAACTGTTTTTAAAGCACAGGCCTGCTTCTTCTATTATTAATTTCCACCTAAGGGCAAATGCCAAGCGAACTTACTTTAGCTTCTGCCTCCTGCTGCCATTTCGACTGTCAGGAACAGCAGGAGTCAAAAATGAGAAGCGCCACCTTTTGAAAACTGACAGCTTTGTGCAGTCCCAAATCTTAGGGAAAGGATTGTCACCTGGGCCTCCCATGGCCATTTTGACAAAGGAGCGCATTCTCCCACATCCATTTTAAAATGGCAAGTGGAGACACATTTGCAATTGGCTAAACTATCGTGGGGCAGGGAGTCGCTCAGAGTCTGTTCATCCAAGAGAAAAAAATTAATAAAAAAAACACCTTCAGAAAATAGATTTTTTGTTTGACCTTTAATGTAATAAAGAGAGTGCAATTTACAATGTGAGAGGGCCCATAATAAGCCAAGATGATTTTAGTTCAATTTAAAAAATAGAGAAACTGTATTAATTAGCTCTGTAATTAGTGGAGAAGGTAATTAAGAAAAGAGCTCTGAAGGAGTCGAGATGCTGAAATAGATAGAGTGGACAGCTGCTTCAAGGTTAATGGTTACAATCCAGGATATTTTTTTTTAAAAGAAAATGTATTTTCAAGCATCAGAATCCAATGCTGGAAAAGAGCCAAAGGGATCCTGGAATCATCTCTTCCCTGAGAGTGTAGCTGATACGAAAGAGGCAAAGAGGGGAGTGGTGACCGGAGGCGACTTTGGAGGCCAAATGCGGGGCATGAGTCTGCCACCTGAAAGGAAAAACACATCCTTTCCTCCTTCAGAAAACTGTTGTCACAAAATGTAAGCATTTCGAAGAAATACAAATCACCATAATCACTGACCTTATTTTATAATAAAAGACACATTGACCACAGTTCTATCTTCACACGAGGGGGTCGGTGAAGATGCGGGTGCTGTGTATGAAGGCCCTGCGTGACCCCCAGCTGCAAAGGAGCTGTCTGGATAGAGAAAGGCAGAGGAGAGGCGTCGGCACCCTGAACATCTGCCTCTGCTTTGTTACATCCGCTGGACCGTGAGGACCCAAACCCAACTCTCAGCAGCGAGAGTGTAGACACGGCACTAAAACACAGGGTGTCCCAGAAGTATATACACTCTTAAAGGCTGGTCGCTCAATTTTCACTCCTTTTCAGGTTTAACTGATTTGAAATAATGGGTGAAGCCAGAGTAAGCTTCGATCAGAGAACATTTATCCGCTAGACTTTTGTATGGGGATATATAAAAGATAAAGTTTACGGCACAAAACTGGCAACTGTTGACGAATTGAGGGCACACAGATACCGAATGAAATGATTCTTGATGTTTGCGATTCCTTTGCTTCATGTTATCAGCAGGACCTGGACTATAACGGTCATCAGTTTGAAAACAGGCATTAACAAAAAGTTATTCATTTCTATAGGTTCATTTACATTTTGAAAATGAAGTGTATGTTAATAAACATTGACTTTACAATCATTCAAAGTGTGTATGCATTTTTGAGACACCCTAAATAAGATATTCTCTAGTGAAATCCAAGGGAACCCCAGTTTGACTGGGTAATATGGAAAGATGGCAAAGACAACCTTCCCCCCCACCCCCCAGACGTGATATGGACTCATATGATGAGAGGTGATGAGCCAGGACGCCTACAGGAGCAAGAGCCACCCTCCCTCACAGGAAGTAGCCTCTAGTCCAGTGATGGTGAACCTATGACACGTGTGTCAGAGGTGACACGCGAACTCATTTTTTTGGTTGATTTTTCTTTGTTAAATGGCATTTAAATATATAAAATAAATATCAAAAATATAAATCTTTGTTTTACTATGGTTGCAAATATCAAAAAATTTCTATATGTGACATGGCACCAGAGTTAAGTTAGGGTTTTTCAAAATGCTGACATGCTGAGCTCAAAAGGTTCGCCATCACTGACCTAGAGTGAGGCTGAGCAGTGGATGCAGCACCATGCAGAGCCCTGCCACAGGTTATCTTCAGAACTTGGTTAAGCAGATGCAGGCTTCCTTCTTCTGGGTCCCTGCTGGGCCTACTTTGAAAGGACAAGCTGGGCGTCTCTCAGTAACTCAGGTCGTGGCCGTAATGATTCGAGTGGTAACTGGGGTCACACCTGGACAATTGTCTGGGCACTTTTCTTCCATCTTCTTCCACCTGAGGAACTTCTGACCACCTCCGGTCAGAGCAGCTAAACAATTCAGGGTTTAAGTTTTGCTTCTCTCAGTTTTCCGCATCTATGCATAGCCTAATCTTGGGCTTTTTAGTACATGAAATAAGAGCCACTTTTCTGATAGCATCTCCCCTAACGGTGATCAGACCTGAGTGCTAACTTCACTCTCCTTTGCCAAGATGCTTTGAAGGCAGACTAGTCAATCTGAAATTATGGCCTTTGAGTGAGAAATATCAAACATAGGTCTTTCAAAAATCCACCATTTGCGGGGAGAATAACTTCGGAAAAATCAATTAATATATTTTATCCTAACATGAGGATAAGCCAAACATCAAAGAATGGGGAAAGTTATAGAAAGTACTTGGTGCGCAAGCTTTAATATGCCTTCACTTACAATAGCTGATAGGAAGAAATAATAAACGAGGCCCAAGGAGAAAGAACAGAACTCTTCATATGGGACACCAAACACTCACTAGTAAATTAATTTTTGTTTTCGTTTGCTTTTGCCTCAAGCACCTGAAATTGAAGTAAATAAAACTGATAAAGCTCTGGCCCCTCATTCCTACCCTGATTCCCATATTTTGGGCTGCTTTCAACCCAGACACCAAGTTTGGCTCTTTCAAGAGTAAGGAGTTAATGAAGACTCTTGTGTATACCATGTAATTCTGTGTCACTCTCCCGCCTCCCTTTGGCTTGCCTGCTGTGTGGACTGCCCTCTCATGACCTACAGCCTGCATGCAGTCTTGGGATTTTGGGAAATTGCAGAGCTTTGACCTTCTACTGCCTCTGACCTCTAACTTCTTGGCACACCCTCTTTTCAACCCGGCCCCCAGTTTAATTCTGAACCTGGAACTTGCTCTCAGAGTCCCAGTTTCCAAGCAGCTGTTGCCCCTGGATCAGTCTCACAGCTCAGTGGATGCTCAGTGTGGGCTGACGATTTAACACTCAGGATGGGCATATTTGTGTCATGATGCCTGAAAGATTTAAATATGCATTTTATAGGGTATGCAACCAGGTTTTACGAGGGGGGGTTTGTTCAATTATGACTACATCATGCATTATATGCCTCCTGTTTGACAAGATGCAGTCAATTCTGTGTTCCCTTTTGGCTAGTTCTACATCCACCCTGTACATTGGAGTTTCTTTAAATATGTGTTCATCTCTTACTTTTTCAGTAATACTACAAATGAAGCAAATCACCCCTTTTATTCTTGCTAGCCTTCTGCAAAGAAAAATGCAGTATCACTCTTTATTGTTTTTCTAATTGTCCTATTCAGATGATCTAGAATGTGATACAAGTCAAGTGTTTCTCACTGTTTCTAGTCGCTCCAGTCTCCTGAAGTTGCATTGTTAATGCTCACCAATGACATTTTATTTGTCCTTTTTATTCCTCATTCTCTGTATCCCATACCAGACCATAAACATTGAACACACCGGGGGTGGGGGGGCGGAATAGGTAAGCAGGATGAGAGCAAACATAGCACAATTTTAAGGAGTACAGGAGGCTAGATGATTTCAGTCTCAGCGCAATTCATCCTGAGCACCAGATAAACCTGTCCATCAAAAATTTTAGGTGAGTAGCACATTCAAGTTGCAGGTGGGCAGTAAAGCCAAAACCCACATTAGGTTCAGAAAATAAAGGAGGTTGAGTCCAAGAAATAATAGATTACAGAGTTAAACAAGATGTCCCACAGCAGGTTAAAAGCCAACATCTGAGTGTCAGCAAAGCACAAGGACCTACCTACAGCCCGGGTGAAGGGGGCTTCCCAGTGCCTCTGCCAAGAGCAGGAGCCCATCCCTGAGCCTATTGGTGGAGGCAGGAGTGAAGAGCTAACGAGTAAGGAATTAGGGGATGAAAAATAGCAACACATTCTGACACCCCCGCGCAAGATCCTAAAGAATCTGACCCTGAATTATATCTTAAAATATTCCTTTCCTTTTGTCTAAGACATGTTAATTTTTCTCCAATCCTGTTTATTATATAATCTCTATAGTCTTTGTAAACCATTCTTTCCCTTTCTAAACACTAAATTTAGACCAGAACTTGGTTCGATAGATAGATAGATAGATAGATAGATAGATAGATAGATAAATAGATAGATAGATAGATAGATAGATAGATGATATGAATATAGATGATACAGATAGATATAGATGCCAAAGTTTATACAGAGGTAAGCCTGTTGCTACACAGGGAGTTAAAAACTTACACATATACAAGTATGTGTCTGTATGTGTGTCTGTATATATGTATATATAGGTATGTAATATGAATGAAATGTATATTTGTCTATATACATTTTACATATTCATGCACTATAATATGTTTACATTGTATATGAGTGGTCGTGGTGTGTGGGGTGTACTCTTACCCTAGAATATATTATCTACTCATTGTAAAACTGTGCCATACTCATGTAGTTAAAGTGACAGGATAATCTTATCACAATATTACCAGGAAGGCACAGCACGATCTTCATAAAGAAACAGAATGGAGGGGCACAGGGGCTTTGGCACCAGGGAAATGGAGTTTGACTTCTTCATGTTTAACAGCTACAAATGCTGGAAAACCAGTGCCCCTCAGTGTGCCCTGAAAGTAGCTCTTCTTCCACACTTCTGTCATCCTGACCTTATCCTGACTTCATTGCTGCAGAAACCCATTCATTAGCCTACCACACCTGCCCACCTACATAAGAAGGGGCTGTCTTAGATTTAAGTCCTTACCAAGACTTTCATATCATGAAATGGCTCTCAATTACTTCATGTGGAAGAAAAATGAATGTCTGGCTAGAACACAAGGGCCAGAAATGACCTCCACCAATGTTAATGTTGGATGTTTACAGAGACCACCAAATGGAGTCGATTGTTTTTAAAGACAAATAAGTTTAACATGAATTTCATCACTTTCTCTGGAGGTTTGAATTCACAAAAACAAGTGTCGGGTGTTAAAGAGGAAAGGCTCTTAATAATCACTTCTAAAAAATCAGTAGGTGGTTGTGCTGTAGAGATAACAAAAATATAACCTCAGAACAAGTGAGAAAAGGAGTCAATGGGTTCTTCTGTACAGGAACATGCAGTGAACCACTATACTGACATTCATTATTGTTATCACTAACAGGAAAATGATGCCCGGTCAGTTGTCAGGGATTAAAGTCTCCAAACTGTGCCCTAACCGGTTTGGCTCAGTGGATAGAGTGTCAGCCTGCGGACTCAAGGGTCCCAGGTTCGATTCCGGTCAAGGGCATGTACCTTAGTTGTGGGCACATCCCCAGTAGAGAGTGTGCAGGAGGCAGCTGATCGATGTTTCTCTCTCATCGATGTTTCTAACTCTCTATCCCTCTCACTTCCTCTCTGAAAAAAAAATAAATAAAATATATATTTAAAAAAATAATAATAAAGTCTCCAAACTGAGCACTGTCACCGTCATCGGAACCAAGGACCTTGAGTTTGCCTTTAGCTGTGACGCTTAACTACCTCGGAGGGAAGGTCGCGCCATAGCCAAGCCCTGGCTTAACCTTTTATAAAATGCAATGGTTATGCTACCCACTCAACAGCAGTTCTGATATTTAAGCAAAGTCACAGAGACAAAGTCCTTAAAAACTGCAGGGCAGTAGCTGCGGTCCAGCTCTGAGCCCAACACATGGTCTAACCTCTCTGAGTCTGTTCTCCACCCTCAGGGGAAGGGAGGCAGTCCACCCTTCAGCCAGTGCTTCGCAAACTGTCAGCCAAGTCCCCCGAAGACCAGAAGAGGCTGACCTGCACCCACAGGGATCGAGTGGACACGTGGAAAGGACCACTGGAGGCCTAACATTTCTTTGAAGTTTTTAAATTCAATGTTATGTTTTATGCAATGAGTACATTCTCCTGCAGCACAGGAATATTTATTTTTATTTTAAAAATCTTTACCCCCAAGTCTTGCAGTCATATAAATTCCCCAGGAAGAAGCCTTTTCCAGTGAATCACTGCCTGGAACGTGTGCCCAGCTGGAGAAACAGGATATTGTGTGGAGCTTCAGCGGGCTGGACTATAGTAACCAGGACACTGTCTTCATTCCCTCCACGCGGCCGCTGTATTGTCCCCATCAGAGGATTCTTGGATCACTTGCCCCTGCAGCTGCGCCCCTTCTCCACTCCCAGGGAGGACACAGCCCACAGGAGCTCTTTGCAACGCACACAATTCAGCCCAGTGTCAACTGACAGCAGGGTCTCAGGTAACCTAACATCTTTCCAAAAAAGTGTGTTCATGTTTCCATCTGAACATTCTAAGGTTACTTGGAATGCACCAACATTGTTTTAAACTCAATGTCCGTATTTAGTGGTGAACTCACAGACGATGCTCAGCAGGGGCAGGGTTGGGACGGCCATAGCTCGGGTTATGTCATCTAAGGATGTAGAACCTGATTTGTTGTCTTTAGAGAGTGCATAAATGACCATCATCTTGTGTGTTCATAGATGTCTTTGTCTGGATCTAGACTCCACATCTAGTGTATAAGTTTAGGTTATTTTCAACATACAAATTAAATCTACAAAAATACGTGGGTAATGCTGTCATTCTGTATATTAGTGACCCCATTTTTTATGTCTTAGCTGTAGCATTAAAACCGTATACCTCTTCAATGCAGCCTCCACGTCTTATTCAACTTCACGCCCCGCCCATCAGTTGGCAAGCAGCCTTGTCCATAATAAGAGCTTGAAAAAGGTTTGTTTAATGCACAAGTTATGGATATCTCCATAAATGTCCCCACAGAATTAATGACTAATTTTCTCTCACAAAACATTTTATGGATACTGTGATTTAACCCTGTGATTGTAATCTTCATAACAAAAATGTTGAAATCAATCCAAATTTGTTTTCCTGAAGTTTTATAATTTATTGCAATTCTTTATGTCTGGGTCATTTGAGCTAAAAAGGCTATATATTATAACAATTAGTAGAATCTTGTCTAATGAAAAGAAATTCTCACAGGTACTATCAGAACTTTCTGATTTTGCATTTAAGAAATCAGTAAATGTTTTCAACTCAACACATTTTAAAAATCAATCATCTCATGTAACTAAATCTAGCATGATCACACAAGGATGCAAGCTGACTCATGTCCTGCTCTTGGCTTTTGGTGACTGCTGTTTTATATGGTAACAGTGTGACTTCTTAGTAGCAAGCTATAGTAATTTATGTATCTCGGTTGTTATTGGCCTTGACTGATGAAATCTGGGTTCATTATTTAAACATCAGATATCTATGTTATGATGTATTCATGATACCATTTTTTTCTCTCCCCATTATTCTTTAAAACTCAAATAATATCTTCATCTTTGTTCCCTTCTTTGCTGACTGCACCTAATTTTCCAGTTATTTTGACAGAAGTCAGTTTGATTTAAATTGTTGGTAATAACTCTTGGAAGGATGCTATCTAAATGAATAAAGGAATAACACCTGGTAGCTGTCTCTGGAGAATAGTATACCTTCTTAACAGAAAATGTCTTTTATTTCTAAACTATTCCATTAAAATATTTAATGCTCTTTAATAACTTCTATTTCAAAAGGAGAAAGATATTAATTAGTAGGCACATTGAATTATATATACCTTATTTCAAACAAGTTAGTATGTTCCCCACCTTCCAAAGACCAAGAATTTTTTAGATCTGCTAAAAGCCAAATGAAAAAAAATAAAATGAACTGTCAATTTTTAGAGATGTGCACCAAAAACAAAACAAACAAAAAGTCTAAACAAGTACCAACCACGCCCTGACAGTTAACTCAGAACATCCGTGGCAGGGATCACTTGAATTTTCTTCTCAATGATTACGGTTTTTAACAAGTAATAATCCAAATTCCACTACTTCTTCCCTTACTCATATTCCTAGACCGCACCCCCCGCCCCCAAGATTCTGCCCACTTCTGCTGGTCTTGGAGGACATCCCATATTAGTTTCTGAGAAGCACCCTACGTTTTCCAGGTCTGACACCCCTTGGTTATGTCCCTGTCCCCAAAGCCACCTGGGAGCTGTGCCGGGGGCCTAGGCCATGGGCCTGCTGGGGAAGGAGCCAGAGTTGCCCTGATGCTGCATTTTATTTTTTTTTTTAATTTTATTTTTTTTAATATATTTTATTGGTTTTTTACAGAGAGAAAGGGAAAGGGAGAGAGAGATAGAAACATCAATGATGAGAGAGAATCGTTGATAGGCTGCCTCCTGCACACCCCCCACTGGGGATCGAGCCCACAACCCAGGCATGTGCCCTTGACTGGAATAGAACCTGGGACCCTTCAGTCTGCAGGCTGACGCTCAACCACTTTGCCAAACCAGCTAGGACTGTCAGGGATTTTTAAAAACTAAACCTCAAAAAGGTAAATCAACAGCAAAACTTCTACTCAATGAACACCTAAGAGAACTAATGTCAACCTTTATTAGCTTGCCATATAACAGAAGGCAGGTCTTGGGCACCATTCATTATCTTTTTGGTGAAGCAGCTACAATCAGATTTTAAGGAAGCTTCTCCATTCAAAACCATACTTTGCGTTTTGAGGATACTGTCCTATTGCTCCCTCCATACCTTTGCTCCCAAGAAACATGCCACACACATGTGGAGAAGGAGGGAAGCCTTCTTTTAGGTACTCAGGGTAGCCGGGAGCAAACTCAGTGTGAGGTCAAGGATTAATTGGCAACATCCCAGAAAGAAGAAAAGACAGCCCCCTCAATTTTTGCAAGTGCTTATTTTTAAATACACTATTGGCACTTCCATAATATATATACAGATTTTAAAAATTCTAATTCTGGGCATCTGATGAAAAGTATTAGTAAAAAAAAATTCAATTACAAGTTAATATTTTTTTAATTGCAATGAACTCCTTTTGTGTGTTCTGAAAGATTTTTGTCCTTGAATAAATTACATGGCACATTCATACTAGAAACGGCACTTTTCCTAGCTGATAACACAAACCAAGTATCTTTTGCTGATGCCTGGCCTCGAGTGGGAGATGTTCCCGGCCCCTGAAGGGGAAGAAAGGTAGCGGCCGCCGCGGGACTGCTGTCTTACAGTCTGAAAGCGCCCAGAAACAAAGGGGACAGTGTCATTGTTTTATGATTTTTCAACTCTGCTGGGAGGCTGCTCTAGTCAGTTTCAACTGCAGGGGATGCATTTGATGGAATCTTAAAAGCAGCTGAGTGATATAAAGTGTTGACTTTTATCCTTCCCTAGCATGAGTTGCTTATTCTTTGAAGGATCTTTACCTGGGAAGCTTTCAACTCCCATTGTCATGCAAGCCTCCTATACCCAGAGATGAAACAAAATTAACTTTTCAAGGACATGGTGGTCTGGAAAGAGGAAAGCTATTTAGCAACTAAACATGAATTCAAAAATCTAATCAGTTCCCAAACTAAATTTCAGTGTTGTGAACAACCTATTCCCTCACTTATATCTATAACAGTGATGGCGAACCTTTTGAGCTCGGCGTGTCAGCATTTTGAAAAACCCTAACTTAACTCTGGTGCCGTGTCACATATAGAATTTTTTTGATATCTGCAACCACAGTAAAACAAAGATTTATATTTTTGATATTTATTTTATATATTTAAATGCCATTTAACAAAGAAAAATCAACCAAAAAAATGAGTTTGCGTGTCACCTCTGACACGCGTGTCATAGGTTCGCCATCACTGATCTATAAAGATTGTATGTGAAACTCTACCAAAAAAGAAAAAAACCCTGCAAAACAGATGATCTGCAACGTTTCAATTTAATGAATCCTGAAAGCAAGGTATAGGTGCCACAAAGTTTCTATAAATTTCTTAATTTTAAGTGTGTTATGCTGTGCCTATCATAGCATAACTACTGTTTTATCTCCATGAATATAAATTTCCTCTAAATAGAAAGAATTTCCTCTTTTCAAAACTTTTATTTTAAAGCTCGCATTACTGAACATTCACATGTAGTGTAAAATTAACTGGAAATTAATCTCTTCAATCAACAGTTTGAGTCTGTTAGTAAGAAGCAGCTAAAATCAAACAACACTGGCCTCTTCATACACCTGTAATTACAGGTATATGTGTAATTATCCACATGTTAATTACAGACGAGAGACTGAGGAAATGTGGGTTGTTCAACTGCTAAAAGCAGACACAACTATTAACATCTGAAGAAGAACAATAATAATAAAAACATTTTAATGTAAATGTAGAGCAAACAGTAAGATAAGGCTTTGGGCTCTTTTGTACATTCAACCTATATTTATAAAATGCCTCCTCTGTAAAATGCTCTCTGGTTACATTCACTTAGTAACCCATTTCCACCTCGTGAAGTTTACTAGTGCATTATTCTTTATCAAGTCTTAACCCTTGAATCTACTACTGAGATGCCTTAATGGACTATTGACTCATACCTTTTTTTATCTCTATAGTCCCTGTTAGCAGAGATGGAAATTAACAGTATATACTCCAGAGTGTTAATTTATACCACTGTATCATTTTATGTCATTGACTGATTTGAGGACTTGATAGGCAACCATGCCTGAACCCAGTTCTAAGAAACAAACCATCACTTTTATGACCAGATGAGATTAAAGGGTGGGTCTACTTGTCCAGCAAGTTTCTGACCTGGTAGAGCCAGAACCCAGCTGTCAGGGTCTCCGCCTGGCCTGTCTTCCATGACTCCATCTGCCATTAATTGTCCCTATAGAATAGAGTATCTATAGTGCGCAGTCATTTACATAAATTATCTTTTTAAAGAATGAAGTAGAGATTATTGACCTTAAGTGGAAAGTAATTGTTCACTATTAGGTGTCTGCTCTTCACATTATCATACAGGGTGGGGCAAACATAGGTTTACAGTTCTGAGTACGGGAAGCAAAGAGTTTATTCTTATTTTATTATTTATTAATTATTGTGTTATGTTCCATACAAACGACTGTAAACCTACATTTGCCCCACCTTGTATTCACCAATGTCAATTTTTTTTATCAAATTTTAATTTCAAATAAACCCAACTTCCACATGGATGCTTGGCTTTCCTTTGTCTTTCATTCCTTCTTTCTCCCTTCTTTCTTTTCTTCTCTCGTGTTTTTTGTTTGTTTGTTTTTAAGATTTTCTCTTTTATTTTAGATGTTTGCTACCATGGCAGTTTTTCTGCAGTGGCAAATCAGATGGGATGAACAACTGGTAGGCATGTAGACACAGGCTTTGTGGGAGGGATTACATACGCATACATCTGCCTTTGTAATGTTCATTCCCCTCAGGTAGTGAGGTCTCTGAAAGTGAACTGAGAGGTCGGTGTACGACCCGCCAAGTGCGCACTGCAGACACATTAAGCCTGCTCTTTTGTGTCTGGACCACAGTGATTTCAGACTTAGTGATATTCTCAGCCTGGTCAACATCCCCGTTATTCCTGTTGAAACCTGAAAGATGCATTTACCTCCTTCCTCTTCCTCATCTCCCAGAATTAATTGATCCTGTAGGCTTTCTAATTTTTCCCATGGATAACTTTCAAATAAATTCTTCTTTTCCATCTGCCTCTACTTAGTCCTAACCTTTCTATCACTCACCTGAATGATGGCAATATATTTTTAATTGGTCTTTTTTGCTCCCAAAGCCTCACTCCATACTGCTGCTAAGATGAAGTATCTAAATTAAAAATCTGCTAACGAGCCTTCAAGGCCCCTTAAGAACACGGACAAGCTCCTGGCTCCCTCGCACAGAGTCCTCTGGGCTCTCCCTTTCCAGTGCCTGTTTCTCACCATCTCCCCACCCCAGCCCCAGCAGACTGAGTCCACTCCAGAAACCCTGAACTACACGTCATTCCCTAAACTGATGCCCTCCTGCTGGACTTCACCTGGTCACCTCTGCAGCCTTCTATACAACTCAGTCCTGGCATCACTTCCTCCAGGAAGCCTTCCCTGGCTTCTCAACGTGGAGCTAAGTTACCTATCTTCTGAACCTAGATAACTCGAAGCATGACTCTAGACAGCCGTGGGCAAACTACGGCCCGCGGGCCGGGTCCGGCCCATTTGAAAAGAAAAAAAAAAAAAAATAAAAAGACCGTACCCTTTTATGTAATGATGTTTACTTTGAATTTATATTAGTTCACACAAACCCTCCATCCATGCTTTTGTTCCGGCCCTCCGGTCCAGTTTAGAACCCATTGTGGCCCTCGAGTCAAAAAGTTTGCCCACCCCTGCGTCTAGCAACATAAAAGCATTATATTGGAACCATCTATCCATACGTCTGTTTCTTTGAAAGCTCCATTCACAGCAGAAAAAGGTTTCCTTAAATGTGGTTGGTATTCATTTAAGGTGTATCTACTATTATAAGCAGTTAATTCATTAAGAAGGTATCCTGGGAAAACATGTCTTGAAAGATTTTTGAGAGGAAAGATCATATTCAGACAGGAAAAGAGCAGGAGAGATTTCACAATGGCAGCGGCGCCCGGTAGGAACATCACAATGCGTGTGAAATCCAATAAGCAACTGTCCGTGAAAGAACATGTCAGGAAAAGATGGCCAACGTGAAAGTGAGAGACTCGTAAGGCAACGTAATGCAGTCCAGCTTAGCAGAAATGAAACACGTGGTTGGTGTAACAACAGGGGAAGTGAAGGCTAGAGCAACAGGAGGGAGGGTGTTTTTTTAAATATATTTTATTGATTTTTTACAGAGAGGAAGGAAGAGGACTAGAGTTAGAAACATCAATGACAGAGAAACATCGATCAGCTGCCTCCCACACACCCCCTACTGGGGATATGCCTGCAACCAAGGTACATGCCCTTGACCAGAATCGAACCTGGGACCCTTCAGTTTGCAGGCCGACACTCTATCCACTGAGCCAAACCGGTTAGGGCAGGAAGGAGGGGGTTTTTTTGTTTGTTTGTTTGTTTGTTTGTTTTGGCAAACTAGAGATATTGACCTGTAGTTGGAAAAATAATAATAGGTATCATTTATTTGACATGTATTTTGTGTTATACACCCTTCTAACCACGTTAGATGTGCTCATAATTAATCCATTACTAGGAACTATAATAACTCGATTTTAAGGAAATTGGGGCACACAGAGGTTAAGCAATGTATCCAAGATCACACAGCTGGTTGTATAAAACCAGGATTCAACACTAGGCAATCTGGTTGGGAAACTCACACTGTTCAAAATTCAAAGGATTTTAAACCAGAAAAAGAGAAATATATGTAACAAAGAATAGAGAGAATAAATACTTCTGCTAAATTTTTAATGAGTGACCCATCAAACCACCTTTAACTCTGTCTTCTAAGTGCTCAGAAGTTGGTCCCTATACTAAGACACGCAGACATACATCGGTGAGGGAAAGTATCGGCATTCTTGAAAAGTGCTATTATCATCTGTGGATACAAGCAGGCGTAAGCTGCATGAGCAGACGACTCAAATTCTCACCATCTCTGCTCTTACTGTACTTGCCTCCTGCCCTCCCTCATAGACTCTTAGGAGAAGTACTCTGCCAGATGCTGAGGAAGAGAACACGAGACTGGACGTTCACACGCATGCTGTGTTAGAACCACGCAGAGGTGGACGGGCACAGCATTTTAGGACCACCAGGGAAGCCCTGGCTGGGCTATGGAGAGATTCACCTTCCCAGCAGCACCAGTTCCGGCGTGGCCGAAACACTGCCCTCCCGGTTGTGATGTACACTTTAAAGCATCCAGAAGGTGATGCTAAATACACAGGCCTTGGGACCAAGCAGCGGAGGTGGCATCTCTCACTCCTACACCCAATTCCTTCTCATCATATTCTTGCTTCCCGTTCCTGGACCATTGGCATCTTGATACTCAGAGGTTTTAGTACCGTGGCATAGACTGACCACTTCCCCACGACCAATGCCCCATTCTGCCTGATGATAAGGGAATGGAACACCCTGAGCATCTGTTTATCACATGGCCGCCCAGTTAGAGACCCCTAGTGCCAGCTTCCCATTGCATCTGATACAGTCATGTGATCACGTCCTAGCAAATGAGGTGTGAGCAGAATGAGGCATGCAACTTCCAGATCATATCCCTTATAATGGACGAGCTTGAACTTCACTCCCTTTCTTCCCACACTTACTTGGACCAGAATTCACGGGGCGGATGCACGTGAGCCTCTCTGGCCATGTGGACAAGACCCTAAGGCATAGCAGAGCAACATGACAGGACGAGATTGATGGAATCCTGGAAAAATCTCATTAAGCAGAGGTTTTATGCCCTGGACCACCTGCCAACTCTGAACGCCTGTGAGAGGGAAATAACCAGCTTGCCTGAGCCACTCTTCTTTTCAGATCCCTTCACTATAGCGGGTTAGCCTGTCTGTGGCTGAAACAGCACCAAAGGAGAAAGGCTCGCAGCTGAGAAAATAAAACGGTCCCACTGCACCTGCAGATGAAAGCAGGTCACTCGGCGGTCCACATGCCACAGGACCGACACAGGGAAGGGGGGAGGCTGTGTTTACTGGGGTAATTAGTACAGTTTAAGGGGAAATAGAGTAACTGCTATATTGTGAAGATAGAAAAGAATATGATTAAAAATCTGGGGATCCTCTGGGTTACCTCCAATTCTATGACCGGGAAGAACTGAGTCACCCACAGAGAATAAATCCTGACTTCTTATTGTCATCTGAGGGAAAAGGCAGTTTAAAATGGGTGGTGTGATGGTTACCTTTATGTGTCAACCTGACTAGGCCACAGGGTGCCCAGAAACTGGGGCAAACAGTATTCTGCCTGTGTTTGTGAAGGGGTTTTAGATGATATTAACATTTAAGTCAGTAGACTCAGTGAAGCAAATGGTACTCCCTAATTTGGGTGGCTCTCATCCGATCTCCCTGACTGGAACAACAACAAAAGTGGACTCTTTCATTTTATAAAAGGGAACTTCTCCTGCTGGACTGTTGAGCTGGGACATCGGTCTTTTCCAGCCTTCAGAGTCACACTGAAACATCGACTCGTCCTTGGTCCAGAAGCTGCAGGCTCTCGGACTGGGACTTACACCATCTGCTCTCCTGGGTCGGCAGCTGGCTGCCTGCAGGTACTGGGACTTCTCAGCCTCCATAATCAGGTAAATCAATTCCTCATAACAGCTTAGATAGATGATGATAGATGATAGATAGATAGATAGATAGATAGATAGATAGATAGATAGATAGAAAGAACCAGATCATACTGGTTCCTTTTCGCTGGGCAACCCTGGCTAATACAGGCAGTAAAGGGAAGAAGTTACAAATGCCTCCTATGTTCTCATGAAAGTTGTAGAAAAATAGGGCTGTGGAACTACAAATATTTCAATTGCTGCAGTATAAAATATTCCTTCTTTATCCTTCTTCCCTTTCACTACTGCTTTAAATAGGATCTTCCATTTTCCAAGTGGTGCTTAACTTTCATAATGTTGTCCACAGCTTACAGGATGGCAGGAAGGAAGGGGTATCACCAGAAGCAGGTGTAGGATGTAGCATATTTTGTATCTCCCTCTAGATAGAGCATATTTTGTTGTTTGTACGAGACAGAGTTGCATTTTGTTAGGGAAGAGCATTTTCCTTTAGTGCCTATTATTATTTTATGGAAGTTTGAGAATGGGAAGCATGGAATGTATCATTATTGACTGGAACAAGAGCACAGCCAACATGAACTGGTTCACTCAATGTTGACCTCAACGCCCTGCTGGAGCTGAAAATCCACAACCTGCCTCCCAGACTGCCTTCCACCTACAGCTCTCCATGTCCTTTAAGGTATGCCGATCAATTGATATACCTCATTCAAGATTATAATTAGGAACTGATGCCTGTAGGCCAATGCCGATCACTCACTTAGCTGATGCAGATTACGGTAGAACCAAGGATTCTTGAGCTGAATCTGCAGTGGTGCATCCTGGTACAGGATGTCCTCTTGGACAGCTTCCTGACACTGGCAAGGCAGCATCTTCTGCAGACAGCCACTGGGATGGGGTGTCATTCATGGAAGCCCAACTCTGCACTTCATTTTCATAGTGCTGTGTCTCTCCTAGGTTTATTTCTGCTTGTATGTCTGTAGAGCTCAGGTATGGATACCAAGCAAGTGGCTTTATAATAGTACTATGATTTTTTTGTTACCATCTCTCCTTTTTGATAATTTACTTGACTAAGTAACTTATATTAACTAAGAAAGCTTTAATGTCAAGATTTCTCTAAATCAGAAGTGTCAGGTATAGAATTGAAAAGAGAGATTCGGGCTATGACAGAAAAAGAAATGGTTGAAGTTAGGAAAATGGCTAAAAAGTCCAAGAGAAGACCACAGAGATAAGAAGATGGCCCATGGTGGACTTTTTGGAATAACAAAGGGGGAAATTAATAGTAACAACTCAAGCACAAGGACTATCAAATGCTGGGTGCAGAGAGCCAGAGCGACTGGTTCCTGCAAAAGGGATGGGGCACTAGTGCTGGGTATCAACCGCTTACCCAGGAGGGTGAACCCTGAGAAAGGACCCCTGCTCATATTACTGTGCAGTCACGTGTGACCTGCAGGACTGTGGTCACTTGTTACGGAGTTATGATGGAAGGCAGATTACTGAGGGGTAAAGAATGAGAGGGGATAAAGTAGAAGTTGAGGTATTGAAGCTGGAAAATTTTTCTCTTTCAAAAAGTTTATTAAAAAGGAGCACCGCAGGTCAGTTCCCTGGGGAAATAGCATGGCCAAAGGAAAAGTTCTACTTCGTTTTTATTTCTAACTAGGAGATGTGGGCATGTGCACAGACACAAAGGAAAACGGGCTGCGGTGGGGAGGGAGAAGTTGAAGATGCAATTGAAGAGTGGATAATTAATTTTTAAAAAGGGTTCAGAAGTAATAAGGAAGAATTAGGATGAGAAGCTGAGGTTATGCAGATAATCTAAACAGAGACAAGAGAAATAATAACTTCCTCCAACAAAAATTCACTTACTTTAAAGGTTTAAAAAATTAACCAATGAATCTCTTAGACTCTGTCTCTCTACTTTGCTCTCAAAAGGAATACAGGAACATAACTCTGTTTGTCGTTGTTGTCACAAAGATGCTGTGAGGTTGTGCCTCACCACTCACCCCTGGAGAGGAGAGTTCATGGCTACTCTAATTACAATTCAGAGCCACTCCATACCTTTTTGAAACACTGAACTGAAGAACATTTGCATCTAGAATGGACTTTGCAACAGAATGTTAAATTCTTTCCTCTTCATTTAAATTAAGGTTTTAAAAGAGGTCAGGCACAATATAAGCACAGAAATTCTAACTGAAAAACAACCATAAAAAAAGAAAGTGTTTTCTCTTACAAATACACTTCAGAAGTAATTCACATAAAGCATGTGGTTCAAGGAGAATTTTCTAAGTTCACACAAGTTAATTGGCAGTAAAATCCCAATTTTGTGTGATGGATGGAACTGATCTGGGCAAAACATAATACAGTTGACCCTGGAACCACATGGGTTTGAACTGCGTGGGTCCACTCATACATGGATTTCTTTTTCAATAAATACCTGCATTGTTTTTCGATCATTTGGGAGTGGCAGATGCAGAGGACGAGCTGTATGCATTGATCTACATCATTAGATGCAGGGAACTTGAGCGTCCATGGCTTTTGGTTTCTGATAGGCATCCTGAAACCAATCCCCCATGGATGCCAAGGGACAACTAAATTTCTGGGGAGTCAAAAGTTGTGCAAGATTTTTTACTACAAGGTGGGCTGGCACCCCTAACCACTGTGTCAAGACCAAATAAAATCAATAGTATCCCTTGTTTTAGAACATTATTTCCCTCTTTACATTTGGAAAGATATAGGTTGATGATCCTTACAAAGTTCAAAGTGCACCTTTCTTTACCTCATTTCATGACCCATCCTTACGGTTTAGTTGTAAGTGAATGATGTAGAACATAACACAGCTTCTCATAGGGCAGAAATACTCTCTGAATCATACTTTTGGGGCCTTGAGGACAAAGAAGCCATTGTGTTAGAGCTTCCCTGAGAACTCTTCCAAAAGCTGTGGTCTTAACTAAATTCTCTATGAAAAGAAAGAAGAAGAAAAAACCTGAGCAACAAGAAGCCACACAGGGATGGAAATGTTGGGAAGTAGCCTCATGTGTGCCGAGTTGTGGAAGATCGGGCCACAGCCTGGCTGGCCTCAGTATGGGTGAAATATCGTTCCTTGTCTCGGGCTCAGTGAACGCTCCCTGTTCTGCTTAAGCCTAAACATTTGGTGCCTGGCCAACCTCACTGCTGCATCTGTTCTCTATGGGGAGGGGACGGGCTCCTTGTATTGTGGAAAGAGAGGGAAGCATGTCAAAGAGAACCACTGGACTGGGGGATGGACAGCCACCATGAAGGCGGGTCTTGCTCTGTCCCTTCTCTATGGGAGTACAGCTGCCCCATCCAGTGCTCAGCTGTGTTGTGCCTTCCTTGCTGAGCCTGACACCGAGACACAATAATCAGAGGTATCTGGACTTCAAGTTCGGGTGGTTGGCACAGTGATGGTCTTTTCTGTCGTACATGCAGCCAGAGCCATCCCCTAGGACTGATGATTGGTGGCGGCACTCCACTCTCCTGGGATTGACAACCAGTGCCCTGCACTCTGCTCCACACGAGTCTGAGGAAAGAAACTGTCAGCTCCCAGTGCTAGAAGTCACCTGTGTGTCAACCTTAAAGTAACCAGGGACCTTTGTATCTTTCAAAGACAGACAATGGAGTGAGAAAAAAATTAATTAA
>NW_005368491.1:1076038-1081789 GCF_000412655.1 Myotis brandtii | reverse complement strand
GGTGAGCTTGGAAGCCAATCTTCGTCCTGTCAAGTCCTGATGTCTCGGCCTCCACTGACAGCACAGTGGCAGCCTCATTAGATACCCTGAGCCCGAGACACAGAGCTAATCATGTTGGGGCCCAGACCCCCCAAGATGGTGAAGGAATAAATATTTGTTTTAAGCTGCTAGGTTTGGGGCTAATTTGTTACACAACCACAGATGACAAGTATAATCTTGAAATGTCTAATGTTACATTTGTCTTTGGGATAAGCAAGGTATTTTATTCATTTTTTTAAGCAACTATTTGAATCTAGGCACCATTCTAAGTACTTTATAAATATCCATTCATTTAATCCTTATAACAGCCAAATGAGAGAGATTCTGTTTTTACCTTTTGTAGATGAAGAAACAGATTTCAGAACGATTAGGTAACTTTTCTAATGTTCAGCTATTTGAGTGGTAAAACGTAAGAGTCCAAGCTTTTAACTACTATGCTATGCTGCCTCAATATTTAGACAGAAACTCCCCCCAAATGAAATCCCTGCAACTGAAATATTCAAGTCAAATGTGAGGTTAGCTTAGAAGTTCCTCAAGCCCAGGACTCTATCTGCAGTCCGGCTCTCCCGTAGCACGTACCACAGAGCACAGGTTCAGAAACTACTGACTGGCAAGTATTGACTCGGGATTGTGACAGCAGTAAGGTCAGGCAGAGAAGATTTATTCTATGTGAAATGCAAAGCTTCACTGCAGGTCATCCCTATCGTTACTTCAACCCAGAGGGTAGAAGGAAGTGCAACCATGCATTTACATATATTCCTTTCTAGCTTCTTCTCTTTACTTCCACTCTGCACCAGTTGGAAGAAAAGACTTCTTAACTGGTTAGTGACAGAGTAATTTAGGAGCACGGGAAGCAACCCAGGAACACTGAAAGCTCCGCTGGGTGCTGTAAGACCTCACTCTACTATTAGCATTCGTGCTAGGTCATGTCTCCTGTAAATTCTTTTTTAAAGCCAAGAGAGCTGGTCTGGGTGAAGCCTCATGAGGTTGTTTCACAGTTAATACACAGAACCACTCTCAGTTGCAAGCATTGCCTGGACATGCATATGTCAGCGGTTCATCTCTGAGACAAGTCTCCCCACTCATAAATGCTCCTTTTCTAAAAGTGAATGCATGTACCTTAGGCTGTGATGTAACCAGAGAAAAGACAACAATTCAATAGTGAAAAGTTCAGGGAGAAAACACAACGAAGCAAGAAGCCAAGAAGCCTGTGAGCTTAAGACAGTTCACGGGAAAGGATGTCCCACTGCTTGGATCTGAATCGCCGGGTGAACTGCTTTGTCTGGATTGCAGAGACTCGGTCCCTCGAGTTGAAGAAGCTCAGGTGTGCTTCCCTCAGAAAGATGCAGACATGCTTGCTTTTCTTCTCAGAGAACGGGAGCAATTTCACAAAACAGAGTAGAGACCAGGGAAACTGAGAGGGGAATGGGATTGCATGTCTCCGTCCCACTCCCCGTAGTACCATCTGCAAACCCAAGCATTTGAACTTCAAGCTTCCCTTACTAGAAAGAGCTTGGATATAAGTTCAGAAATTAACCTCAAATCATCTGAAAAAGAATAAGCTGATGCTTTGTCTTTCTAATGTTAAAGAAACACTATAGAAAAATACAGAAATGGGTTGTGTCTTAGTCCCAACATAATTACCAGTGTATCTTGTGACTGTTTAGCAACACGCAGATTATTTTAATTATCATGAACTTCGAGTGAAAAATTTCAAAGGGGTCCTAGTAAAGTACATTTTCACTTTCTATATTTACTGCTATATTTTGGCACATATTCAATGACTTAGCTTATTATCTGATTTTTACTAAGAAACAATACTGAGGTTACTCAGATACATTGTTTTAAACAAGTAATAAACCTCCAAAGTGGAAGAATATATAGAAAAAGGGGGAGATCTGCTGTTAATAAAAATTCTGATATTCAAATGTAAACACTGCAGTTAGCTGCTAAGCACTTAGCTTCTTGTTTGATAAAGGTTTCCTCTATAGTAGCATTATAAATCACTAATATTTATAAATAGCCTCATAATTTCTGAAGTGCTTTTATATTTCTTATAATCCTTACAAAAGCCATGTGAGATGTGAACTACGAGTATCTACTTGATAAATGAGGAAAGAAGCTCATCAAAGTACTTGTCCAGGGCGACCACATTTTCCAGTTTCAAATCTAATGTTTATTTCTCATTCCATGCTGCCTAAAATCACACAGCTAAGGACTGTCCCATGCTCAGGAGGAATAAAGCAGAGGTAGGTAGTCACTAAGAGTATATCCTTTTCTTAAAACAGCTGATACAAATATTCACAGAAAACTGCTATCACATGCCAAATATGACTAATGGGTAAAAAGAGAGAATAATTACACAGACTATAATACATGTAAATGTATGTGTAGGTAGCAGAAAAACACACATTTAAAAGAAATAGGGAAATGCCAGTGGATAAAGAAACCGAAGTTTTCAGAAATAAATGCCCCTATTGCTATTTCAATTTCCAGATATTGAAAAAAAAGTGGAAATGCATATTAGTGATTTCTTTTCAAACAAGATTGACATAAATATGATGATCTGAGAATTGATGGCAAAAATAATACCTGTGAAAAATGATAAAATATTTTACTAGTCTATAAGATATCCTCTACAATAGAATAAATTTATAAGGAACAAAACAATGTTTGTTTTTCTCTTCCATCAACAAGAAACCCATGGGAGGATGGCTATGATGATCCCAGGCATAGGAGAGTATGCATATAAATTAGTATGCTTTTAAGTAAGATTTTTATCAAATATGTCCATTTTAAACAGAAGTCCTAAATACTCCAATGCTAAGATCTAAGTCCTAATGTTGGAATGCCAAATGGCTTTTTAAAAATCCTGGCCAAGCCACATAGAACACACAGAAAGAATACAGCAGTATTGAAAGAAAGCAAATTAAACGAGCCTACTTTAGTCTTGACCTAAATTCAATGACAGGTCTGATATTCTGAATCTGCCCAGGAAAAAAATATATTCTACAACTGCTTGCGAGGCTCCGAGGCATAGTGATTTATAATAGTAGTTCTGAGCAAGTGAAAACCCAACATTTTTGCAGTTGAGCAAAATTGGGCTTGGACAATAGGGAGCCCAAAACTCATTTGGATTCACGCAGTGTTTCAAAAACACATCGCTAGGACCTCTTACAATCAATCCCAGACCTAACTGGCAGCCAGAACCAAAATCTCCAAGTGGAGTTGTGCTTGGACCAGGCTCTGCAAGCTTAAAATCTCAGGGCTGCATACTTATGCAAGCTCTCTTTCCCTTTTCCAGTGGGACACCTGTGGGGAGAGAATTACTGTAATCCAAGTAGGATATCATAAAGCTAGGAAGTTTCACTGCCATCTGTGACATTGCATTCTAACTCTGTTTCTAAACTAATTATACACAGGTTTTCCCCAGTAGATGGACTATAATTCAGGAAGAGCGGCCATCAATTAACGTTTACACTGTTTGCACAGATAAGAGTGTTGGCCATCGGTTTAGCTTCGAAACAGGAAGAGATGAAGATCTGCAGGCACAGAGCTTTAGGATCTGTGTTACGCATCTTTTTTGTATTATCTGATTGTTGTTCAGCGTTTCTGAGACCTCTGAACCCAGGCCTCCAACATCACATGATATCGAAGCAGATGCTCTTCCAAACTAATGGAGAAAAATACTCACCAATAACTAGTCAACTTCATGATTCTATTCTCTTTATTTCCTTGGTCCATAATACCTATTTATTCCTAAAATATTCAGGCACAGATTGAGCCATGTAACCATAAAAATGATAGAAAGGAAAGAATATCTAATTTCTGTCCCTTTATCACAGAAGAGGTTGCAACAGAACTTAACAGGAACAAGACTGGGTGAGGGGCAGCCCAGACTCATAAAAGTCAGCCTGATCCTCCGTGGGCAGAGGCTCTAAGCCCTCACAGGGCACAGGAGGATATCAAAGCTCCTCGCCTGCACTCAGGAAATCCAGTTAGCGTCACCCTTTAGCCTGAACACATGGTTTGAATACAATAGATGGTTTTCATTTCTGTGTTATAAAGTCAGATGGTATTTTGGGATTTGACCCAACTATTCTAAAATTTTACACTTTTCCATAAAAGCAAACTGATAGGCATTTTTTCATTATCAATGCAGGTTTACTTTTCTAAAATTTAAAAACATTTCACCCCCTAAATTAGGCTACATAAGTAGTGGTTCCTTTCATCTTTTTTCTTCCTTATCAGAAAACTGTTATAATTTGATTATGAAATCAGAGCAGACTAGTTCATGAAGTTACACGCAAGCATGGTGATTGTAGCCTGGGCCTTGGAGAGTCCTATGTGCAAATAGATTATTTTATAATAAAGATGAATTTGATACCGATGCTTAATGTAGTTATTTTTCCTATCAGAACTACCATGGCATTTTTTTTTAGTGATGGCTAGATTGATATTGATATCCAAAAATCTTTGCTCCAACATTTTTGCTCTTCTGGCCTACTTCGCAGAGATCCTCAAGTTAAAGATGTATACATGCATAAATTTCGTGTTTCTGTAGCCAAATAATACCTATGACTTTGCCTGCAAGCCAGTGAATAGGAGTCTTAAGTAGTTGCCAAAGTGGACAAGTGATGACACACTTCTGTAGATCTATCAAAAGTGCTGTGCGCCTTCTGTAAAGGAAGTTCCCCATGAAGGCCTGGGCTCCTCACACCCCTCTTCTTTGGCAGAGAAAGAATCTAAAGATGTGGAAGCGCTATGACAGCCTCTGGCTAACATGCCTTTGCCCCAGCCTGGTACATTTCACTGGCACATCTAAAGAGAGCAGGTAAGTCACCACATTCCCAAGTACTGATGCTTAATGTAGTTATTTTTCCTATTACAAATTCCATGACATTTTATTTTAGTGTTTTATGTCCACCAAAGTTCAATCTGTATAGATTTGTCAAAAGAAAATATACCACGTGAACCTTATTTCATGTTATCTGCTATGATGGCTTTATTTTCACATGGGGACTTAGTCCCTGTATTTTCCTTTAAATAGCCTAACGAATACATAATGTCATAGATCATTATCTGAAAACAACTCATATTTTGATGCCCCTGTGGTATTTGCCCTGACATTCTTTCTGCTTGGATTGCTCGTCCCCGATCTTTACACATGCAAGGTCTTGCAAGAACCAGGTTATCTGCTAAGTCTTCAACTGCTCTAGACTTGTGTAGCATTTGGGGACCACACTTGCAGCATGCATTATTTATTATATTTATTTGGATAATTATTTTCAAGCTAATTATATTAAGCAGGGGTAAGAAGAGGGGTGCTATTCTCTCATCAGCAGTAGGCACTAAACACACATCCACTAAGTAACCCTGTGTTCTGCAATTAAGAGAAAGTTTACATTTTAGTATATATTTCTAATTAAATGCCATTAATTAAAAATTGTGATTTTTTTTCAGGAAAAATGACATCTTCTTTTGTGAATTTATTATAAGCAGAGAAAGTGGTATTTTGTATTTAAAATCAGTGTTAGACATCCAAAGTTGTATTAAAACTCTCTGAATACCAGAAACGGCTGCCCAACCTCTGAAAATAAAAAGAAAGCAAGTTCCTTTTTCTCATCATAAGCAAGTGGGTCAGAAGCAGGCTCAGAAACAGCTTCTACTTTCCTTTCAGTTCCTGCCATCCCTCCTTGCGAGTCAAAGGTT
>NW_005368491.1:1069463-1075870 GCF_000412655.1 Myotis brandtii | reverse complement strand
AATCTATTAGTAAAAGGCTGGACTACCAACCTTGACCCAGGAATAATGAAGCAACAGAGGATCTGATCTGAGCTCTCGGTTTTATGCCAGTGAAAACGTCTGATTTCATATTGTCTATATTGCCTAAGTTATCTATAATGCTTAAATTCATGAATAATAATGTCCATTTAATATACATTTACCTACTCATTTTTTATGCCTTTATGGAGGCTTCCAACAACTATGCAAAAACAGTATAAGACTTAAGGTAAGGGGCATGTAAAATTTTCTGTACAGGACTGGATAATCAATATTTAGGCTTTGTGAGGCATACAGTCTGGGTCACAAATACTCAGCTCCCCCATGGTAGCCATAGACAATATATAAACTGGTTTCCAATAAAACTTGCTTTCAGACACTGAAATTTTTATTTCACATAATTTTTATACATTTCAAAACTTCTATTTAGAAATGCAAAACATCTATTTAGAAATGCAAATACTACTCTTAGCTCATGGACTGTTCAACCCCACCTTTTGGAAAATAAGAGAAATTGGATTTAGTATCTGTAACTACTAGGAGGGGAAAGATATGCAGAGGAAACAGTAGGCTAAAAGGTAATATAAGAAATGTCCAAGTTGTTAGGAAAGGTCAAAGGTCAAGGGCATATGAATAAAATTGCATAAAGTATCATTTCAAACATACTCTGATGGTTAACTTTAATGTGGGACTAACTGTACATGTAGTGCCACAAATAGTGCCACCAAAGAATTTTCAAGTCTGCCTGTTAATCAGAAGCAGGACACAATCTGACAGGAGGAATGGAGATAACTCAAGAGTGCCATGTCCTAGAAGAGGAGGAAGCAGACAGAGCAGGCACCAAAGTAAACATGCAACATAGTAGGAAATGAACCCTAAGGATACCACTCTCAATAGATTATAAACATCAGAAGAGTGTCCAAGGAATTAATGCAGGCAAAATGAAATGCAAACCAGTGGAAAGCATTTACACAAAAATAACAGCCTCTCTATAGTTTCCTAAATGAAATAACTTAAAAACAATAACGATGCACCCATATCCTTCTCCAAATTGTTAAATATGCCAGATTTAAATATAAAAGATAGTTCAGTTATATGAAGATGCTTGATAGAGAAGCCAGGTCAAACAGTACAAAATAAGCTAGATGCATACCATTGTTGAAAGAAATCATACTGAGGAGAAATGGATTTGAATTATTTAGGGTAACAACCAAGTCAAAAGTCAGTCCAACCACACTTTTCTTTCTGAGATAACTTACTACTGCTTAAACTCAGTTGTGCTGTGTAGACATCATTAACGAGTAATTTATTCAGATAAAATCATTTGCTCTCCTAGAATATTGTTAGTTAAGGCTAATCCAGGATGATTTTCATTCACTATAAATGTTGTCTATTTGTGATTTCAAACTTATTTCAGGCATATGACTGGCTAGAATAATTAGAAAGGGCTGTACCTTAGCAAAGGTCAAAATCAGACTTTTATCGACCTGTGTTTTGACTTTCTCACCATTTATAGTGAATATTTTTCTGTCTCCAAGCCAACACCAACAGTACCAAGGTTGATAATTCTTCTCCATGTCAACTCAACATTTTTATGCAGCCATCTTTGAATTCTACACTTCAAGAATAGCCTACACGTGGATACATGGAACAGACTGACAACTGTCAGAGCGGAGGGGGCTTGGGGGACTGGATGAAAGAAGGTGAAGGAATTAACCAAAAAAAAAAAAAAACCCATACAAACATAACACATAGACACAGACAACAGTGTGGTGATAGCCAGCGGCAAAGGGGTAGAAGTATAGGTGAAGGTAGGCAAAGGGGGGGAAAGAGACTTTACTTGGGGTGATGGACACACAATACAGTGGGCAGATGATGTTTTATTGAGTTGTACATTTGAAACCTGTATGGTTTGGAGAACCAATGTCACCCCAATAAATTCAATTTTTTAAAAAAGAATAGCCTACAACAGCTGAGAAAGCTATTCTTTGCCCTTTCCCATTCTCCACACTTATAATGCCTCATTCTTCTTCAGTTGGGGTAAACTTTTGCAAAATAAGAACAAAAAGATCTAACAAAAAAAGTTAATTGTCCAATTAGATGTTATCAAAGCCTAATTAGGGGAAACAGAGTATACCCAGTGACCTAATTCTTAAGGGGTCAATTGGGAGTGAATAAGAGCCTAAGAATACAAAAACATCATGTATTCCTCTAAATGCAGCACATGCAGAATCTTACGTGTTAGATCTGCAGAAGTACTTCCTTTTAAAATAGCTCTCTATAGAATTTAAAGGTTTAAAAAATCCTGTAAATCAAACAGATTTCTCTGTTAGACTCTGTATATCACCAGTTATTTTGCTATATTTTATGAACCTACAAATTTGGGTTAGATTATCAACACCAATAAACTTGTGCATTTACTGATCCTTCCAAGAGAAAGTGGACTATTATTATAAAGTATTTATTTACAGAATCTGGTTCCTAAAGGAAATTTCATACAGATCCCTAATACACCTTAAGTAACGGTTACATTCAAGCCCTGGACTCTGTTAGAAAGGAAAGGAAATAGCATTTAGTGAGATGTTACCAGGTGGGAGCCCCAGGACTCAGGTGCTGCATGTATGTTTCAGCATATGATCCTCTCACCCCAGTTAGGTGGATGTCATGATGATTTACAGAGGCCGGAGACTGAATTTCCAAGGTCATCCAGCTACTTACTGACAGTGGTTAGTCAGATGGCTCCCAAGTCTACATCAGGGGCAGGGGACCTTTTTTCTGCCAAGGGCCACTGGATATTCATAACATCACTTGCAGGCCATACAAAACTGTCAACTGAAAACTTAGCCTGCAATCTTTGGTCAAATATTTAATTAACTCACCCCTAATGCCTTGGCAGGGCCAGACCAAATCATTTTGTGGGTCTTATGCAGCCCTCGAGCCAGACATTCCCCACCTCTGGTCTACATGCTTTCCACCACAAAAACACTGTTTCATTTATTTAATTGAAGGTTAAAAAAATAAAATAAGCTTTGGATAAAAGGGAAAAAATGGTTTTTCTTTGCTTAAAACCCCCCCATCTTTCTAGGCCTACATCAAATAATTCTTCCTCCATTCTCTTCCTCTTCTCTGAGTCACTAGCCAGAAGTCTTCTCTCCCTCCTAATACTCTCCGAGTATTTTTTTCAATCTAACAAAATCATTAATATATCATATCCATGGCATGGCACTAAACACCACAGGATCGCTCCTAGGGTCACAGACCTTTCACACCTGTTCCTTTAATCTATTGGGCATAATGTTAACTAATTGCATGTCCAGGAGAGTAGTCTAGCCAGAGCTCAGAGTGAGTAAGAGCCTAGGATTATTGGTACTGTCTCTGCATAAGCTAATTTCTATATTTAATACTCTTTCTTCCTCAAAAGAAGGAACTTGGAAGAATGTGTTCAAAATAATAATAATAATACAATAAAATAATAATAATGGTTACTCACTCCCCATACAAGATTTTCTCTAAACATATTTTGAAAAGAAAATGAAGTATCATTACTGAGTAATTTGCCTACACACACCACATTCATTTTTTGTGTGTGTTTAAATTAGCAATTGCAGCTCCCAGAAGTAAGTTCCATCTAGAGGAAAAGGTTAGTTTTTCAATCAGAAGCCACAAGATAGAATTAAGTAAATCTGTTAGAAAGATTAAACCATTTTATCTCGATATTGGCTAAATTAGTTGACAGGTAACATCCATTAATATAAACCATAACTCTATTCTGCACAGTAATTAATATATCCTAGAGTTAACTGCTTTAGATAAAATTATGTACAGAGCATCCCCTGAGGAAAATATTGCAATAAGTTATAGTAAAAATCTAGTCCTTTAAAAAGTAATAAAGATTAATTCTATGGTTTCATAGTTACTTATACACAGGAATGCCTGAAGACAGTGGGTTAGTCTAATTTTTTGAGGTCCTTTCCTTCCTCAGGATGTGGGAGAGGTCAAGGTAGGATTTTAAGGTCCCTCTGAAAACATCTGGAACTAAGAAAGCAGAGTGCTGAGCACAGCAGGGATGCTGTGGAAACCTGTTTCACATACCTACAGGGAGGATGAGGCTGGTCACCACGTTGCGGTCTCAGCCTTTACAATTACCTGGTTTTTCTTGTCATTGTTCAGAGAGATGAGTGAAGCCAGGCTGCTAGACTGCAGATTGTCCCTGTAAACAAATAATGTGAAGAAGATTAAAAAGCTTCATTCTCTTTAACTATTTTGTTTTATATCCTCAAAAAAAATGAAATGACCAAATAAATTTTTGTTCAGTTTTATTCTGGCAAATGCTCTAATTGAAAGTGTAGAACCAACCAATGGCACCTCTACTTAAAATTTATTCTGGAGGCATATCTCCAAGGAGCGATTTCTGAGGAATAATATGCAGCCTTCAATTTACTTTATCACAGCTGGATATGAAGCTAAATCCCCGGCTGGAATTTAACTACCCAGAACCAAGCACCAGATGGCTTATCTGTGCCTCAACCCAACAGCTGGGTCCTGATATGCACAGCTGGTGTTCACATTCCAATGACAATATTTAAATGATAACATTATGTGATGTAGAAAAATGTGCTTGGGTAGCACAGGTCTTGAAAAATAGATGGCACAGTTGCTCTTAATGGTACACACACAGCCTCGGTGACTGATTCCCATTCCCTTGATTTGTGTGGATGGGCCATGGCTGCTCTCTGAGTTTTCTGCCACGTGGACGCATTCCAGTGCCATTCATATTGTGCCACTCTCTGTCCATAAGGACTCTCCTGGGTACTCACCATGTTAGAATTTCCTTCACATAAAAATCAGCACAACAGAGTTTCCATTGTGAAGCTAGAGACTTTTAAATTTTTCCATAATTAATAGATAATGCATTCTGCCAAGACGGAGGAATTAAAAGGTATTTGGTAGAAAGCAGCTGCTATAGAAACTCTTCAACAATTTGGGAATGTTATTCATTTCCTAGTTGAGCAACAAATATCACCAGAATAACAAACATAACAACTTTAATACCAAAATTCAGCACTTGAAAAAAAAATTTAAAACTCCATGAAGGGCAACTGTCAAGGAAAATGCATTTGAATACATTTCAGACAATAAAAAATCTGACATATTCCCTATGCTGCTGTTCAAACTTTGATGAATGTATACACTACCCAGTGACTCAAAGAAAAGTTATCCTTAATATATATCCAAAGTAGTTGTAGATATAAGAAAAAGCATGTTCAGTGGTAAGGAAACTTGGATTTATATTTCACTGCTATTTTCATAACTGAGTTCAGTCATGTAATTTAACTTCTATAAACTTCAACTCCTTCCTTGCGGAATGGGAGCCGTAGATGAGGTTATGTTTGAATATGTCCTGTAAACTGCTATGATACAGAAGAGGGTGGTGGGACTATTTTTCTGTTTCTTTCTCTAAGGGACTCAATCAATCGTACTCCTCTCCCTCCCCAGGGTTCTGAGTGAGCTAAAACATAAAATCCAGGTGTGGCTGACAGAGGCCTGAACATCACTTTCATGGTTAGTAAAGACCAGGTCAGAGGGTATGCCTCACAGTGAGAGTCAACGGGCTTCCTGGCAGTAAACCCCAATGCCAGCTACCTAGCCAGGCATGAAAAAGCAGGGCAAGGCGTGGAGTCCCGGTGAGCAGCTCAGGCGCCCAGGAGAACGGGCAAAGGTTAGCATGCGGCATTCAGTCTTCCCACATTTATTAGTCACTCAGAGTAAAGGGGTAGAGTCCAAAGGTTCAAGGAATATTCTCAAGGTGAAAGGAAACATAGGAGTTAGGAAAAGGATCTCTCCCTAATGATTCTCAGCTCCTCTTCTCTCCCGTCAGTGACCTAAACATTAGTGTCTTGGAGGCCAGGGACCCAACTCTCCTCTTTGGAGGAAGACACGCAGAGCAGCAGGAGCGAGACTCTACTGTCACCGAGCCAATCTCTCAACAGCAGCAAACACTCCTGTGAACATCCTCCAGATGTCACATCATTTTCTGACTTTTCTACTTAGATGTTACCTTTGTTGAATTCACTGTCTTGAGAAATAGTATTTCCATCCTACCCAAACCACGATCAAGTCTATAGGTTCATCCTTCAAAACCAATCTAGAATCTCACCATTTCTCATCACCCTGACTATGAGCACCCCATCCGAGCAATCCCACACACTGTTTTATGTTCCTCTCTGGTTTCTACTACTTGTTAACATATTATATATTTGTTTAATGGTTTATGTAAGTTCCATCAGAGTAGGAATTTGTGTTTTGTTCACCACTGTACCTATACCACATAAAAACACGATACAAGCAACCATTTAATATTTTTGAAAAGAAGAAAATGGGAAATGAGG
>NW_005368491.1:1060894-1069448 GCF_000412655.1 Myotis brandtii | reverse complement strand
AGGGAGGGAAGGGAGGGAGGGAGGAAAGAAAAAAGAGGTAAGGAAATAAAGAAAGAAAAAGGAAGGCAACAATTATTGGAGTTTCTAAGGCTAAGGACATCCCAGATTGTAAATTTGCCCCTCTTTAATTTGAGGATTGAGTGTACCTTTGAAGCCAAAATGTAACAGTCAGCAGTATGTGAAAAGGGATTTCTTGCTTATTAGAGCCTCTTACTTTCCAATTTTCTAGCCTTTGCCCTTGACATGCACTAAAATGGGCACTCTGCCTCCTCTAGAATTTCCAGCCACTCAAAGCCTTCCTTCCACTCAGTTGAACTCTCCATTCTTCATTAAACACACACACACACCCACACACACACACACACACACACACACACTGCCCAGTCTGGACTTTGCTACTATTGGCAAAACTGATAAATTTCCCATCAACCAAGTAGACTCCCTCCCAAGCAGCAGATAATTCTCACTTTTTACATTGTAATTTGGGTGCTTTAAGATCTTAGAAAAAGGCAGAAGATTGTGATTAATTAGGATTCAGCAATACCAGGCTATTTGACTTCAAATGGATCTTCAGCTCCTCCATCTTTATTGTTCACCGAATGCCCATCTTTATGGGACTTCCCGAGATGAATCTTCTAAAATACCTCACCAATTTCTAGTCCCCAATTCCATTTCAATTGTGCTGTAATCTTGGCATATGATTTTGACTAATCCTAGAAGATCAAGATTATCAGGCATTAAGTCCCCCATTTTCCTTTAATCTCTTATCCTCCAAAATAACCATCTTTTGATCCCAGAGAGAGAATTGCTCTTTTCCTTTCAATCTCCCACTAAGTACCATAGTCAAAATTCTGATGTTGAATAAGGCTTCTTGATCCTTGAGATATAAATAAAACTGGCTCAAACTCCAAATTTACACTCTAATGAAGTTCAAAGTCCTTCAAAAACTTTCCAGAAATTTACTAACGTCTTGAATTTTCAAGGTTCCCCAGTATCTGACCGCTTTCTGTGTGTGTTATTCCTATTATGTACTACATTCACCCAGAAGTGACATCCAGACCATTCCTTAAAAAAAAGGGGGGGGCGGGATGGGGCTGGGGGGAGGAGAAAAAAATGTTGTGTGTTGTAGGCTTTACTGAAAAGGCCAAGTGACATCATTCTGACCAATGAGAATGAAGTACAGTGGGGCTTTGACTTACGAGTGTCCCGACTAACGAGTTTTTCGAGATACAAGCCATCTCTCGGCCGATTTTTTGCTTTGAGTTGCGAGCTAAAATTTGGGTTAGGAGCCAGCTTCAGATACCCCACCGCTAGATGGCGCAGCGAATGTCACAGTGAACGCAACATCAGCCCAGCATCACGTGTCTCACTCGTTCACTTTTTGATTTGACATATGAGTAATTTGACTTACGAGCTCCGTCACCGAATGAATTAAACTTGTAAGTCAAGGCCCCACTGTAGTAATCTTCTGGGAGGGTCTGGCAATGCTTCTGCTTTCCTGTTACAAAGGAAGAGGTGTGATTGATCCCACATGGCTTGAATGTGGATATCCATCTGGAGGAACAGTCATGTGACCATAAGGCAACAGGTAAGTTCTGAATGCCAACAGCTTCCTACCTCTTGTTTTGGGGTAAAATGTAGAACCCTTTTGCTTTAAACCACCACTAAGCTTTCTTTCATTTGATACAGAAAGCACTCACTTAAAGCTGATACAAAGTTTGAGAACCACAGTCGTCATAACCCTAAACCTATGAAATTCAGAGAGTTTAAAGATGTATGATCTAAGCCTTTTCTGTAAGAGCAATCTGGTCATCAGGGCACTTCAACTAGTGAGTGCCGTCCAGGTTTCAGGATGAGATTAAAAGCTGGTCACTTCCCAGCTACTTGATTCTGTACCAAGGAGAAAATGATAAAGATGGTAGGAGGGTTGAAAACCCCTTCCTCAGAATGAGAGCTCAAGTGATACCATGCCCCTGACTCTGAATTTGCCCAGAATTTGGAGACCTGCCCAAGCTCTAAGTCTGTCCTGACTCTTCAGAAACCTCAAAGTTAGTAACACCTGAGCAATTTAAGAGTCCTGAATTCCTAAACGACCTTCATTATGCCATGGAATACCTGACAGGTTACTTCTGAAAATATATTTACATACAAAGACCTAAAATTTAAAGCACAGTAGAAAACAATTTTTGTTCATTCATAAATGAATGTTACACTCCCATTAAAAATGATGCCATATGTGCAGTTAGGGGGTTTCTGCAGTGCCCAAAATATTTAATTTGTTGACATGAGTGGTAATTATTACCTGGATGTTCATTTTATGCAAAATTCTTTAAGGTGTATATTTGTGTTTCCTCTCCTTTTTATATTTGCGTTATATTCCACAATTAAAAGGTGTTTAAAATAATCTAACAAATATTAGTGACATGCAAAGAAGTTAAAGACATCTTTTTTAAAAAAGCATTTTACAAAACAATGTGTATGATGTTGAGATTTTTCACCAAATAGAAACATTAAGAGATAGGTGATCTTCAATAAGGCTACAGTACTTGGAAATTGTTGAAGAACATGTACATGCTTTTAAAAAATGGGAGGAAAAAGAATACTAAGTCACATGTAAAATAATCTTCCCCTTTAAATCTTTGCATGAACCACTGGGAAATAATAGACTAGTTGAAAAGTTATACATGGGATACATTTGTTCATTAGAATATTTTTCCTTTTAAATCATGATCAATAATTATTATTTTAAATGGTGAGAGTACTTGCTGTAAGTCATTGTTATTTTAGAAGTTGGCTTTTACTGTGAAAACTTTTTCTGTGACACTAGTTAGCAACGTCAAAGTGACTTTTAAAGTTAGGAAGATGTGACATTGGTTTTGTTGCCCTAGGCCTTTACTGTCGTGATGAATCACATTCACAAAGACATCATACCCTATAAACAACTGTCATAAAAAGCAAGTTCCACCATGTAAAATGCTCTACCATATCCTCCTTACAGTAACTTTACTGTAATAGTGACCCAGTATTAAAATTACAAATTGAAAATATGTTGTACACGACTTATTTGAAATTACCTAATAGGCCAATATTCAAATATACAATCTTGGTCCTATAAGTCACCAAGATGACTCTTAAAGGTTAAAAAGTAAAAAAAAAAAAAATCGTGATTTGAATCTTCTATCAATTTGATAAATGATTTCAGGGACATGAACCAGAAAAAAAATATTCTAGAAAGGCAGACTCCTTTCTTTTCTCATTTAGAGAATAATACAATAATAAGATAACACTTATTTCTGTATAATTACTTTATTACAGTCAGAATGTACAATTAGGTAGTAACATCAAGTGTTCCCAAATTAATGAAAAATTTATTTGAAAGAGAAACAGGGAACCACAATGCTCTAACATTTGTAACAATCAGTGCTCACAGTTTTCGAAACTAACAAGAGCAAATGCCAATCAAATAACTTGTATTTAGATAACCCAGGTAGTAGTTCACTGGAGAATTTTTGAAAAAAAAAAATTATTTCAATGCCAAGTCACGTTTACAGCTTTGAACAAGTAGCAAAACATGGGCATGTTTCTCAAATGGATTTCACAGCATCAGTGCCAAAGCCAGAGGGGATGGCTTAGTTTTTTAAGCCTCGGATTTGAAATACCTAGACTCCCTGCAACTACAGCGTTCAATCCTCTGTGGAACCACAGCTTCAAATGCTATCAGGACAGACTCAACTGTTCATCCTTCTGAGACTGGTAAATTGAAAGCCGTGAAGTTTAGAGAAAATGGAGGGGAGCCTGCCCCCTGCCTCACTCCACACAGGAAGGCTCTATTTGTAACATCATTTAAGCTTCCATTTGAGACTGTCTCCTTGGTTAGACTTGAGGATGCTGTTTTTGAAACATTCAGACATTTCACAACCCTGCCATGGGCCATCTTACAGACATTTAAACCAAATTTTAGACAGCTTAAAGTAGACAGAAAACATTATTTTCAATTCTCATTTAAGACAGTCAAGGAAATTCTAACTGCTTACTTTAAAATGCATTATAGGGAAGGGGGAGGCAGACAATAACCAAAGAACTTATATACATATATGCATAACCCATGGACACAGACAATAGGGTAGTGAAGGCAGGAACTTGGTGGAGGGGGGCAATGAGAGGAAATGGGGGACATCTGTAATACCCTCAATAATAAAGATAAATAATTATAAAAAGAAATAAAAAATAAAATGCATTATAGGCATCTGGCCAACTCTTTCTTCTTCCCATGGAAATTTCTGAAACTCAACTTGATTCCTTTTGGCTGCTTTGTATGTTTCTGGACTGCCTCCTCCCTGACAGCAATGGATGGATGCTTTGGTAAATTCCAATTAAACAACAGAATTCTATTTAATATGCATAGTCCTCTACCAGTCTCTCACATTTCCTAACTCATTCACAAATTGTGTAAGATAAGAAAAAAGACTTGTTTTATCCATTCTATAGATGAGGAAAGTGTGGCTTATGAAGGTTATACCAGTTAACCACAGCTAATATGTTCTTGCCCTACATTGTAAAATCCAGGCCTTGAGAATCCCCCTGACGTATTGGTAGTGCTGAGTAACTTCTATTTAGGAATATAAACATTTTACTAAAGAAAAGTGTGTAATACATTCTAAAGTTAAGTAAAAATAATTCATAACTAATTCTTTTGATTTATCATCAATGCTACATATCTGCTATGTATAATTAATGATTTTTAAAATAATACAAATTTGGAGAGAATTCTGGGAAAACTGTGGACCGTTTTTTTTTAAGGTCTACTACCTAATTGATGAACAGATGCCCCTTTTCATTTAGAATTCTCTCAAAATTATGCATATGCATCCAATTATATGTAGGCCCAAATGAAAACCTGAAAATAACATAAGGCCACTTCTAGGGCTAAAACTCACATTGCTCTCCAAGTTCTAGTCAAAGAAAAATTAATCCCATAAGGAACTCAAATACCCAGACTAATTTGACATCTTTAAGACCGTTGTAGAGCTGACTTAAAGTTTAGGCAAACACAGTAGACCCAATGGGTATTTTAATAGGTGCTAAAAAGGCATCAGAAAAGTTTGATTCCTCCTAGATAACTTATTATTTTACAGTGGGGCCTTGACTTACGAGTGTCCCGACTAACAAGTTTTTTTGAGATACGAGCTGTCTCTCGGCCGATTTTTTGCTTTGAGTTGCAAGCTCAAAAAAATTCAGGTTACGAGCCAGCTTCAGACACCCCACCGCTAGTTGGCGCAGTGAACGTCACAGTGATTTGACATACGAGTAATTTGAGTTATGAGCTCTGTCACGGAACGAATTAAACTCGTAAGTCAAGGCCCCACTGTATATACAAACTAAAGGCTCAGTGCACGAATTCGTGCACGGATGGGGTCCCTCAGCCTGGCCAGCAATTGGACCAATGGGGGGGTGGCTGGCCTCCCCCCCATCAGGGCGATTGGGGGGCCAGCTGGCCAGGGAAAGGGACTACAGGAGGTTGGCCCAGCAGCAAGCTAACCAACAGCTGATTCTGCGAGGAATAGGGCTCCCTCCTTCCTCCTGTATGGGTCCAGGGTGCGGGTGAACCAGATTCGGGGTTGTCAGGGCTCCAGCAGCAAGGTCTGAGTCAGTGCACATCATAGCTACCGCCCGTCATCCGGTCATTCTGGTCATTCGGCCGTAATGGTCTCTTAGGCTTTTATATATATAGATACCCCTGAGGAAGCTGACATATTGAGACCTTTACTCAAACATTTCTACTCTAGTACAATTTACCTATTTTCCTCTAACCAGTAGATGAGTTAAACTTCTCTGATGGTAATTTTGATTTCAAGCAAGGAGAGCAGAATTTTGGAGAAAAGAGTGGGCTTAGTAGTATAAAAATCAATAATCAGAAACCTCATTTAAAATGAAGTCCAGAGGCTCCAGGAAAGAACTCTCATGCACATGTCACTTAACACACACTACTGACCCCAAGAGGAAGACATACACCTTACATCTCTGACAGGAAGTGGTACATCACTATCTCAGCAGGAAGCACATTCCCCTAGTCCAGGAACAGGTCAGCCAATGGGAGACTGCCAGAACTCCGCGAGTGAGAAACCAATATACCCAGTATACCTCCAATTTTCCATTTCCTCCAACGGACTCTTGGTTTACAGGAGCCCTGCCCCAGTCCACCAAAATGGGTTCCTCTCCTTTGTTTTCCTGAACTTCAAAACAGCAATAGTAGGCCAACAAAGTCCAGGCTCTTTTTGGCCAGAAGAAATGCAAATGCTTTCAGAATCAGGAAGCGGCTACATAGAGAGCAGTGGGCGCTGAGACTAACTTTTCATGTATTGTTTTGCACAGTTGTTTGCTGGACTCCTGTGCTTGTATCAAGAATACTAATGGTGGGGAAAATGAGACATTTTTGGGGGGCTAGCAATCTGAATCTAGTCACTGCCCCTTTAATTATCTGGTCCTGCAAGACCTGTTTACCCAAAATACTACTCCCATTTTGGAGAGGCCATAAACCATGCCCAGACGGACTGATCAGGGCTGGCACCAGGCCAGGCCTTGAGATGTGGTCTCACTGCTCCATCCCAGCACCTGGGGCTATTTGCAAAGCCCCGAAAGGCCCGGAAGCCCCATTCCATATTTGGGAGACAAAGGGACCTAGAGAATATAAAGAGGGAAAGCCTCCTCCATGTTGGGGTTTTGGAGAGGCCATAAACCATGCCCAGACGGACTGATCAGGGCTGGCACCAGGCCAGGCCTTGAGATGTGGTCTCACTGCTCCATCCCAGCACCTGGGGCTATTTGCAAAGCCCCGAAAGGCCCGGAAGCCCCATTCCATATTTGGGAGACAAAGGGACCTAGAGAATATAAAAAGGGAAAGCCTCCTCCATGTTGCGGCTCAGGATTTGGAGAGAAACAGACTCCCCTGAGTCACTGGACCGGTACATGGGAAATGTCTGGAAATAAGTCAGGATTTGGAGAGAAACAGACTCCCCTGAGTCACTTGACCGGTACATGGGAAATGTCTGGAAATAAAGGGGTTTTTCCTGTGCCTCCGGTACTCCTGCGTATTTTTTCGGTCGACTGGTAAATTCTGCAGCATGAAGGCTTAGTTCGGGTGCTAATGACAATGAATTCAAAGTACAATATGTTTTGCTTGATTCCTTACACTGTTTTGCCCCTCTTGTCCATTTCACTTAGCATTAGTTTACCCTGATTAACCCAAGCACAAATGACTTGTTTCTCCTCCAAAATCCCATGGTAGAAACTTATACAACTTCTAACTTTTTAATAGCACTTCCCTCCCTTGGATAGGCTGCATTATGCTATCTAAATTGTGCATCTACTCTCCTAATCCGGGGGTATTGTAAACCTCTCAACTCCTACCCAGTTAATGTTTTATTAGTCTGGGTAGATTTACAGACGCTCTTCAACATTACTTGATTTCGTGTCTTCCCTTGGCAACACAGGCAGGCATTTCCAGAGCCTCCAATGGATGACTAGCTCATCCTTGCCCATCGGCCCAGACAACCAAACTACCACAAAGGTTAGCTCTAACACACATTTAAAATCTTCATCCCCCCCCCTTTTATCTGTGACCGTGAATAAAGGAAAACTCATTCAGAATGGAACCTGGAGGACAAGAGAGGAAAGCACGCCTGCAGGTAGGTACCTTGCATGGTACAGCAGCAAAAGGGGAAGATTTCCTCTCCACCTGGCAACAGGGAGCAACTTCAGGTGTGGCAGCCAATCAACAGGAAGCAACTCCAGGTGTGGCAGCCAATCAGCAGCCGCCATGTGCACTGGCACCTTCTCAGGGAGCTTCTGTTCCAAATGACCTCCCTGCAGGTCCTCTATGTCTCTAAGGAAGAGCCTCCCTGGTCTTCTGGACTTGCCTGTGGGTCTTCAATGCAATTCCCTGCTATCGATCCCCGAACACCCTCGGCTGGGCTGGCTGGGCCTCTGCCCTTTCCCTTTATCCGGGTTGACTCGGTCAGATGGTTACTTAGGACTCAGGGGTTCGGCCTGCAGGGTTAGGGCCAGGGGAGGCTTCCCGCCCCAGGCGCAGGCGGGCGCTCCCGGCGGCTGCAGGGCACCCTCTGTGCGCCTCGGACTCCCCTTTTCGCCAGGCAGGCGGCGGGCTGTAGGAGGAGAGGCCGTCTTGGGGACCCTCAGGCAGGGGTTGGGGTGGGAGAAGCCAAACTGAACGGCTCGTGGGCAGCAGCGCCCGTGCCCTCAACCACCGCCCCAGGCCCAAGGCCAGGAATCGCGTTCCCGCCCCAACTTTTCATTAAACGGAAAAGTTGCAATCAAACTTAAAAAGTTCCTAAAGCCATGCCCCCCCGGGCTGCGTAATTTCACGTTAATTTTCCCACATGAAGCGCAATCTGCCTTCAACAAGGAGCAGAGCGAGAAGGACCACAACGCGTCAGCGGGAAGCCTGGAGCGGCCTCCCACAGCCTCCCGCGGGCAGATATACGTGTGGCGGGAGCGGGTCTCGCGAGACTGCGGAAGCTCCGCCCCCGCCCGGAAG
>NW_005368491.1:1060111-1060539 GCF_000412655.1 Myotis brandtii | reverse complement strand
GGCTGCCGGCTGGGCATCGGGGTCTCGCTGTGTCCCCTCGACCCGGGCGCCCGTGCTGTTTTCCCTGATTTACATTTAGTCACCAGCTGCCACCTGTCCGCCTCCATTCTAACCCTCCGCCCTCCCAGGAATGCCCTGTACCCCAGCTCTGCAGATGACTGGTGATTTCCCAAAGAAAGTTCTGTGTACACTTCTACCGCATCAGCTTGTAGGGGCGGGAGGAGCACTTGCTACCTGCAGAGCAGGGTTCCGGTCTCAGCTGAGGATTAAGCCATCTGCGGAGTTCGTCAGAAGTATCAGTGCCTGGGTCCCCACCTCCTAGCAGTGGTTTTCAACCTTCTGGCCCTTTAAATACAGTTCCTCATGTTGTGATCCAACCATAAAATTATTTTCGTTGCTACTTCATGACTGTAATGTTGCTACTGTTA
>NW_005368491.1:1013137-1059658 GCF_000412655.1 Myotis brandtii | reverse complement strand
CTCTCTCTCTCTCTCTCTCTCTCTCTCTCTCTGTGTGTGTGTGTGTGTGTGTGTAAGTGTGTGTGTAAAGCTCCCTAAGTGATTTTCATTTGCAGCCAGGATTGTAGCGGAAGTATTGCCGCCTCCAGGAAGCCCCCCCTGATGTACTGCCCTTGTCATCAGTGCTTATCCTCTGTACAGACCATTATCTAGCCATTTTCTCACTGCATTGTGTGTTTCTTTCATTTCAAGACACAATACCCCGGAGTAATTTCAGACCCCGCCTGAGGTTGCTAATAGGACTTCCTGGGGGCAGAATTGGCTCCAGAATTTGGTGGAGCTCAGTTTGGACATTGTAAGCAGTGAATGCATTCATAGAAAATGAGGAAACAGACCAAGAGGAACTAATTCCCAGCGACAATGAGGAAAGGAAGTGCAGGGGCCCAGGCAGGGGACAGTTCTGTGTCTAGTGTATACAGCTGCTCAGAATACACTTTCAAGTTGGTGTGGCCAGTAGGAATACTTACATTATTTACCCAAAGCAGCACCCACCCTTTAAGGAATGTGTGTTGTTGTTTTTAATTAGTAAAGAAATGGACCATTGAAGACTTGTTTGTTTTTGTTTGTTTCCTTTTCAATGCTAAAAGCATGGGCTCTGCAGCCAAAATGGCTACTTTTGAATCCTGGCTTGCTACCTGCTATGTGTGACCTGGAATAAGTTACTGAACCTCTCTGGGTCTGTTTCCTCCTATTTAAAGTGAGGATAATAATTGCACAGTACTTACCTGGAAAGCTGTGGTGAAGGTTAAATGAATCTATGTGAAGCCCGCACTGTAATTATATGCTCTTGTGGTATTGTTATTGAGACTTCCTATGGTAGGTGCTACCCCAATAAAAGTATTAGTAATACATAGTTTTAATGATCTAATGATACAGACATTTTTAAGGCTTTGATTTAATGAATTTTCAATGTACAGATAATGTTTTTAGCAGCTTCCGTTATAACTTTAAATTGAAGGAGAGGATTTTTTTTCTCACACTCAGTAGAAATATGTTTTAATAAGTGGGGGGAAAAAACCCTCTTTTCATCAGTAGCCAAAATCTTTGAATTCTTCACAGTAAGTAGTTGCCTTAATTTTGTCTATACCACTGTGTATATCACTCCGATTCCTTTGTCGCATTTGATACACTAATTTAAAAGTTCAGTTTAACTTAGAGATAAATGTGAAAAGTAATTTTAAAAATATGATTTCTCAAGACATTTCTGGTTGGTTGCATTTGGATTGAAACACTCTCTCTTGGCATTTGCTGAGCAGCGTGGAGGGTGTTAGTGTCCGGAGGTTCCGCCCTGGATGCCGTGGAGACGGGCTGTGCGGTGTGTGAGCGGGAGCAGTGTGACGGCACCGTGGGCTTTGGAGGAAGCCCGGATGAGTTTGGGGAAACCACGCTGGACGCCATGATCATGGACGGGTAAGGACACTCCCCAGGACCGAGGCATCTGCACCGTGCTTCCTGCGCAGCCAACACCATAGTTGACCAGTCTTCCACTGAGAGCAAGATGGGTGATTACATAAGCTTTGTCACCGGGAACAACCCCTAGCTTGTTACATGGCCTTTCCAAACACGGGGTTTTCCTCTCAATTAAAGCAAAGTCCTGTCGATCCTAGAAATATCACATGGAGGAAGGTAGGCTCTAGCACAGGACAGCCCCGAGCTGCAGAACTCTGTCCCTGACCTGGCGAACAGTCACCCAGCACCATCCACAAATGCTGTGCTTTGCCTGACCTGAAGCCGTGGAATCCCTTCCAAGGCCGCATGAGAACAAGCCAGGGGAGACCGAGAGTCTTAGTGCTGTGCGAGTTTGTGGGAAACTGCCTTAATTTGTCTAGTTGTGGGAATGTGGGTGAACTTCATGGATGTGCTGTGACTTCTGCATTAAGTGGGTGTTTATTCTACAGATGACTGTGGCTTGAAGTAAAGCAGTGCTTTGTTAATCTATGAGTCTGTGGAAATGCCGTCATAAATCTCACCGCATTGTTTTCTCTTGCAGCACCACCATGAATGTAGGAGCAGTAGGCGACCTTAGACGAATTAAAAACGCTATCGGCGTGGCACGGAAAGTCCTGGAACACACCACACACACACTTTTAGCGGGAGAGTCAGGTATATTTTCACTCTACTGCAGCGTCTAATCTTCTGTCTGTATTCACTGTGAAAAAAGGACTCAGTATGAAACAGTGGATAAAAGCTGACCCAAGTTCAAATCCCAGCTCTTTTACTTAAAACCTATTTAACTTTGGATTTGTTACTTCTAAATTCTCACTTTCTTCACCTTTAAAATAGGACTTTCAAAAGTTGGTGCATTGTCTGTAGATGGGGACTTGCTGGCCTGAAAGAGGACTTGGCACCAGTTCTCTCCCTGAAACACCTTTTAGAGGCGTAAGACCCGGGGAGCATTATTAACGTGAGACGACGGGAACAGGCGGAGCTTTGCTATGGCACTCCCAGTTCACACCAAAATCATGCAATCAGAACCAACTTTTAACCATGGATCAGCTCACAGCTCCAACAGGTGGTGTCCAGTTTTGTTGAAAACCACCTGACAGGAGAAGGGTCTGGTCTCCGTGGGCTCCCGTTATCCCTGCAGTGCCTCCAAGCTTTCCCGTGCTGAGCACCGCGCCCTAGTTAGAGCAATAGGATTCTTCATTGGTGGGAGGCGTGCCTGCTTTTCTGGAATGTGGAAGAAGGGAGGCTGTGGGGAAAGGGGGGAGGAAAGGACAACCGTCATAACACATACCCCAACGGCCTCAAGCAGATCGCTTTTGGGAAGGACACACGGAAGCTGAGGTCTAGAAACTGATGCCCTTAAAATTGTTCGTGTCTGAAGACTCCTCTGTGTACTCTGGGATGGTGTACCCCACGGAAGAGACGGCTGAAGTACAGCACTTCCCGCACATAGATTTTATTTAGAAGACGATCATTAACTGACTTAGATTTTTCTCTTCTTTCCAATCCCCAGCCACCAAGTTTGCGGAGAGTATGGGCTTTGTCAACGAGGATTTGTCTACCGATACTTCTCGAGCGTTGCATGCAGATTGGCTTGCTCGGAATTGCCAGCCCAATTATTGGAGGGTGTGTACACATACGCGTGAAAAGTAAATGCTTTCACAATATGAAGTGACCTCCCTTCTGCTCTCTGTTGTCTACCTGGTGCCTAAGGCGATGGTTAGCACGCTGGTTACACTCTGGAACCGATGGATGATTTAAGTTTTTAAGTTGACTCCCGGCTTCGGTGTTTCCGAAAGCCTCCTTGCTGAATGTCCTCAGGAGAGAGCTGAATAGTTGTCAGACTTGGAAGGTTCCCTTATGGGGAGAGGGGCCTGCCTCGGTCGGAACGGCTCTGCTTGTATTTCCTTAGAACAACAGTTTCCAAGTCTAAAACATCAAAGTTTGGAAACCATTGGTCTAAAGTATCCCTTAGCTTGTATCCCTGTGCAGTTCCCCAGGATCTCGCCCTGGTGGGGCTGGAGGCTCTAGACCAGAGGTCCTCAAACTTTTTAAACGGGGCCAGTTCACTGTCCCTCAGACATTCCACACATGCGCACTGCGGGCCCGGGACGAGTCGGCTGCTAAGCAGGACAGGCAGCGGCGGCAAAAAACACCCAGTGGGCCGGATAAATGTTACTCGCCAGCACTTGTCATTTGTTGATTTGTTGATGGTAGCCATTCCGACAAGTGTGAGGTAATACCTCATTGTTGTTTTAATTTGCATCTGTCTGATGATCAATGACTTTGAGCATTTTTTCATGTCTCTTAGCCATCTGTATGTCCACTTTGGAGAAGTGTCTATTTGGGTCCTTTGCCTATTTTTTAATTAGATTGTTTGTCTTCCTTTTGTTAAGTTATATGAGCTCCTTATATATGTTTTAGAATTCAGGGGGTCCTCAAACTACGGCCCATGGCCACATGCGGCCCGCCAAAAACATTTATCCAGCCCGCCGGGTGTTTTTGCCGCCACTGCCTGTCCTGCTTAGCAGCCGACTCGTCCCAGGCCCGTAGTGTGCATGTGTGGAATGTCTGAGGGACAGTGAACTGGCCCCCTGTTTAAAAAGTTTGAGGACCTCTGCAGACTTTTAGATATCTAGTATGTTACTCGTGGGGTACTTGATCTGTCCACTGTGGGGCTCGGAGCCTAGGTTAGTCTGACTTTACCATTCAGGGTTTTACTGTGGGCTGTCACAGTCGCTCATCTGTCTCTTCCCCAAATCCTAATTACCTTTGAGGGTCCCAGGAGTGTCTGGGGTTAGTGCTTGAAAGAGGCCCCTGTGTAAAACCAGGTCAGGGGGCCCTGAGCGCACTCATGATATGACATGAGAAGTCCGCTTCTCACTGTAATGCTAATCCATGTGTTCCACCTAACTTTATGAATTTGGGTTATTTTCTTGAGCCTTTGAGATTCATAAAGGAATCAGGGAGTAAAATTTAGACTATGTTCACTTGAACCTGGCTTTGAAAGAAAGATGGTTTTAAAATTGAGTTTGCTTTGAATTGATAATTTCTTCTTTGGCCCAGGGAACAAATCGTGAAATTTAGAGGTCAGGTTGCAGACCTAATTCTGTTGAGGATTAATATCAAACACAAAGTCTTCACTTAATGTCTGCCATTATGCTGAGAATTTTAGGCACATAAAGAGAAAAGCCGGGGATCTTTTCCAGAATGAGTAGATTTTCCCCCACATTGTGTAAGTCTGAGACCAGGAGGTACTCAGTAAAATTATATCCATCTGTTCACAGAAGGCTCAGTTAATCTTTGGCTTTTAATTCTTATCTTTCACGTACCAGATGTCTTTTTGAATTCTTGCTTAAGTTCGTGATTGTACGTAACTACTTGCCGATTTCTAAAATCGCCCTTTCTAAGAAATAAAACTTAAATCTTGTTTACAGAATGTTATCCCAGATGCTTCAAAATACTGTGGACCTTACAAGCCACCCAGTATCTTAAAGCAGGATGATTCTGCTTATGGAGAGACAGGAGCTCATTATGGTCATGACACTATCGGTAATTTGCCTTTGATACAGTTTTTGTGGTTAAAGTTACGCCATTTTTAATTGCCTTTCTGTGATTCTTAACTTTTTCATCCCTATTCATGTGGCAGAAGGTGGTTTTGATTGTTTTAACTGGCAAGTTAGACTTTAAAGATATGTACCTACATACCCGAGGCACACACACACACACACACACACACACACACATACACACACACGCGCATTCTTTCCTTAGCATCTGTACACATTTTGACACGTTACCTTATATACGACCCTAATATCTAATGACTATTCACTTGTGGCTTTTTAATGTTTATTTCTGTTTAGCTCTGTAATAATTTGACATTTGCCACATTCACGTGATCTTTCCAGGCTATGATGTTGGAAAATTCTATTAGTCTGTGTCAGTGATTTTCCCTGGAATGACCTTTGAAAAAGCCTTGAAAAGTAACTGAGGAAACTGAAGAATAAGAATATGGGGTGTCCACCAGATGATGCTGTGAAACCAGCTCATTAAAAAGCACAAGTTATAGTTGGTATCATCTGCAGTATTCCCAAATGTCCTATTTTCTTCTACCTGAAGTTCACGAAAGAGGAAATTTACATCACCAACTGTTCAATTATTTGGTTATATTTGAGGTAAACTTTATAGTTGATACCTACAAAGAGTTTTTTGTTTTAACTCCAGGCATGGTTGCAATCCATAAGACGGGACACACTGCTGCCGGTACATCTACTAATGGTATAAAATTCAAAATACATGGGTCAGTGTTTCTAAGAGTACAGCTCTCACAAGTATACACTATGAGTACAAACCCCTATGTGCTTGCTGCTTTGGGAGGTGCAGAAGCAAAGCATAGCCTTACCTTCACGGCTGAGATGAACAGTTGTGACAGAGAGTAGATTAGTGTCTGCCAAGTGCCAAAGGAGAGGGAGGCCCTGGGTGCTTGAGAGTTGGGGGCTAGGGGTGAGCCGATTAGGCTGGGTAGTCAGGGAGGCCAGTAGGGAGATGCTGGGAGCTGAGCCTGAGCCTCGGGAAGGGAAGGGAAGGGGACGTCCAGGTGAAGGCACTGACAGGGCCAAAGTCCTTCACACAGTGCAGGGCCCCCGCTGGCTGGAAGGGAAACTGCGTAATGTTGGGGCAGGGGAGGAAGACGAGTCAGATTTCAAGGGGTCTTAAGTGAATGCAGGATTTCTGGATTTTTTTTTTCAGAGTAATAGAAAAGCATTGACGGGTTATGACAAGGAAACACTTCGGTACAGTTTGGGCACATTAGCTAGAAAGCGGAAGTCGATAGTAGGTGAGGAAAATGAATGTGAACCTGTTGAGGTAATTCAGAAAGTAGATGACCAAGGATGGGAATAGTGGAATAGTCACTATAAGTCTGTGCCATCTTGATAAATAAGCTGGTATCTAATTCTTAGAGAATTAACGGAGGTTTGTGGAAATCCAAGTTGAAACTTATGAAAATCCTTTTCTCTGTGTTCTGATGAAGAAATTACTTAAAACAGTTATCCGTGGCTAAGTGGAAATATCTGCCATTATTGAAACAGCTCATAAAGTAATTTCATTTTTCCACTGATTTCCGGTCCTAAATCACTATGCTGTGTCCTCCCACAGTCGAATCGGAGATTCTCCAATTCCCGGAGCCGGCGCCTATGCTGACGACACTGCCGGGGCTGCCGCGGCCACTGGGGATGGGGACATCCTGATGCGCTTCCTGCCCAGGTGCGACTTCCCACCTTTGTGACTTTCTGACACCCTCAGAGGAGAATTGTCTATCAAGGTGGATCGTAACTTTTCCTGCCACGTAACCCGAATGTGTGTTCAGGAGCTTTTGAGAAAGTCTGCTCCAGCCCTGTCCCTGTCTCGTTGATAGCATAATCACTCAAACTAAGTAACCCTGGTCCTCTCGAAATAAAATAATATTTCTCACTCGACTTCACAGATGAGGATACTTATGATCCATGTAAATGATGTAAGGCCATGAGTACAGGAGCTGTGGTAACTGATGATAAAAGTCAGAAATGCAGTCGCTGTGTCCAACCCCTGGAATTCATAATCATGATCAGGTGCTCCGCACAGGCCCAGTGTTTTTCCTATTGATCGTGGCCTGTTTCTTAAAGATGACCTCTGTCCTTTGTGACCTCCGCTATTATTACTGAGTAACAGTTACTCCAAAATAATAGTCCTCCGAACCTGATGGGCGGATGAATTGACAGGCATCATATCAAGGTCTGCATGCGTTTTCCGCTGCTGCCACCAACGCCTGTTCATTTATTCTGTCAAACTTGACAATTTTGATAGTTTTAGATTCCTTTCTTAAAGTAACTAAAGTTAGAGTTAGTTTAATTTTTGATTCTCAAGTGTTGCCTCTGTTTCAATCAGCTACCAAGCTGTCGAATACATGAGAGGAGGAGAAAGTCCCACCACAGCTTGCCAGAAAGTGATTTCAAGAATCCAGAAGTATTTTCCAAAGTTCTTTGGGGCTGTCATATGTGCCAATGTGACTGGAAGTTATGGTGAGTCGTATTTGGGATTTGTCTTTGTGTGAACTTTCGAATGTTGATGAAAACATACCCCTTTTTTTTATTTTTTATTTTTTATTTATTTATTTATTTATTTTTTGCTGGATGACTGAGCATTTTATTGGCAGAGTCTCTGAGGACAGAACTAGGATCTCCCTGTGGCCAAGGTAACAATCGCCCACAGGCCTGGGGCCTTAGTCCTGGGCACTGGCTTTCAGAGTTGCTTTGTACTTCCCTGTCATCTCCTTGGGTAAGGGCACCAGGGCCGGGCAGGGTACCTGCCCTTCCACCTCACAGATGCACTCCCGCAGGCAATACTTTTGAGGTCCAAAGTGGGCTGGATGAGAAAGCTGCTTTTTCTCCTGCTCTTCTTGCTTGAGGGTTTCCTCATTCTTCCCCAGGAATTTTTTGATGTGCTCCACGATCTCTTTATTGCTCTTGGTCTCTACATCCACGAGAACCTGCTCACCAGTATCTAAATAGAATCGAAGGAAGGGTGATGGTGTCATGTTCTTAAACATCATGATCTGCACCCAAGGGTTTTTGTATTGGTATGTTGAAAAATACAAATTTCCTGGCGCCTTCGCCCAGCTTCCCGTGCGTGTTGTAATTCACCGTCATGACCTTCACCATGCCCTTGAACACCACGTCCCCCTGGCCCAGGTACTGCAGGGTGTGGCAAATCGGGAAGCGGCCTTTCATGGGCATGGCTGCGGCGGTCGAGCCGCGAAGCGAGCGGCGAGGAGTGACCAGAACAGCAGACGCCACCGCCGGCGGACCTTCCACCGCAGCTCCCCCCCTTTTTTTAAAAATATATTTTATTGATTTTTTACAGAGAGGAAGGGAGAGGGATAGACAGTCAGAAACATCGGTGAGAGAGAAACATCCATCAGCTGCCTCCTGCAACCAAGGTACATGCCCTTGACCGGAATCGAACCTGGGACCTTTCAGTCTGCAGGCCGATGCTCTATCCACTGAGCCAAACCGGCTACAGCAAAACATACCCTTTTGAACATCCGGGTGTATATTATTCCTAGACAATGGAAATGGAGGATGTTGAGTAGGCACTGGGCGAATGTTCACCGAGGATCTGTCACGACCCACAGTGTTAGCAGTACACGTGGGCCCTGCTGCGGCTGACGGGGAGCTGTGATGCGATCTTTGCTCTGAGTCCTCTGCCCTCTGTCCTGAGTGCCCTTCTGCTCAGTCCGTGCTGAGATGGGCGAATCGAGTCCGATGCTGTTATTAACTAGAAATAGAAAGGGGTAACTTATCTTCCCTGCTTCTTCCCCATTCATGATTTAAATGTCCTAGTCATTTAGATCTTCTTGGGGCGCCACGGTACAAAACGTATTAGCAATTAGTAAGCCTAAGAAGTTAGCGGAGTTACTTTTGTACTGAGCAGGTCCTTTGCTTCATTTAAGTTCTGTCGGAGCCTAGCGCAGTTTCAAAGCGTTTCAGGATCAGCCGCCGCGGCTTCTCATTAGTGCGTTTCCCGATGGGGAAGATACACAGCTGACTGATCAATATGACTTATTAGGTTAGACTGCTTATTACTGAGCTTTGATCTTTTACTTCCCACAGTTCTGTATTTGAAAAACGTGTTTGAAGAATTCCTTACTCTTTTCTTAAGTACTGAGATAAAAAAGTCAATATAACTTATGGGAGGGAAAGGCTTTATGTATAAAATAAGTCAGTTTCATTGATTTCCTCTTAAAAAGTAAACCTTAAAAGGCTCAGAGTTGGATTTAATAGGATGTAAAATGATGATGATATAATAATGGCTGAATTTAAAATTGTAGGTGATAATTATATAATTGTAGATGAGTCTAGTCCAGTGGTTCTCAACCTTCTGGCCCTTTAAATACAGTTCCTCATGTTGTGACCCAACCATAAAATTATTTTCGTTGCTACTTCATAACTGTAATGTTGCTACTCTTATGAATTGTAATGTAAATATCTGATATGCAGGATGGTCTTAGGCGACCCCTGTGAAAAGGTCATTCGACCGCCAAAGGGGTCGCGACCCACAGGTTGAGAACCGCTGGTCTAGTCCCTTATAGTGAAAGTGATGACATTAGGGGGACACCCTCCACATGTCTGTGCACAGGTAGGTAGGGCGGCTGGAAGCCACGTCAGTGAGATGAACTTGATTAGATCCAGAGTGTCTTGACCAACAGTTCCGCACTTTCTATGGGAACAGAAGAGCAGGAAAGAACAGGGAGCCTGGGGGGGGCGGGTTCTGGGTGAAAGATGGGCACGTGCTAGTGGCTGGGGGAATAAAATGTTTAGATACCCTGAAAAATACTTTTTTTTTTTGCTAAGGAAAGAATATGGAAACAGTAAATAATAGTAGCATTTTTATAGAGCAAAAAAACAGCCTATATTCTGGGGTTCAAAGAGATGGCTCACCCACAGGTCCCTTCCTCAGGGACTGTCGATCCGGGCACTGAGGCAGACGATGCAGCATCCCTCGCGTGGCCTAGTCGGACAGCAGGCGGTGTCTGTATCCATGGTAAACAGGACCATCCTGTAACCAGGCAATGTTCTCTTTTCTCGGCCACAGGTGCTGCTTGCAATAAACTGCCAGGGTTCACTCAGTTTAGGTTCATGGTTTATAATTCTCTCACGGAGCAGCCCGTGGAGGAGAAAGTGGACTGCATCTGAGCCACTTCTGTGTCAGCATCTGGATTTGGAGGAGAGAGAAGCAAAGGCCGGAAGGTGGCTCGCCGTCGCTGCGCAGTGGGCGCCTGTTCTAAGTTCTCTGTAAAATAAGCACCAAAATAAATGTTTGCTGAAGCAGCCCCTTCGCTGTCCACGTGTGAAATTGTTGTTCTCCGTTTTATTGAAGCTTTGTGTATTGCCTGAAAATGAATGTGCACCTGTGTGTATCTTTTATATGTTTACATTGTGGGTGATATTTGGATTTCTACTCAGTGGTTTAAGGCATTGTTACTTTGAGGATTTCTTTCCATAGTGATATCTTAAAGCCCTAAGAAATCGTCTATATTTGGAGACTTAAAATAATTAGATTATCCACGCTTTTTAGACCCAAAGGAGAAAGTAAGGGTGAGGCCAAGCATGATGAGTCCGGATTGGATTTCAGTGTGGCCCAGCCACGTGTCTCTTCTGACAGAGTTTCAGTTTTGCAGAGTCTCCTCGCCAGTCCGAAGAGGAAAGGATGCGGGTAGTAATGAAGGCGCTTTTGCTTTGCGCGTGTTGGAAAGTCCAGCCACCTTCTGGCGAGCAGTCCTGCTGGTCTGCTCCTCTGACAGGTGCTCGGTGCGGGCAGGTTCTCCATGTGGGAAGGTCCCCTAGCCACAGAAATCTCTGCTCTTTCAGCTGCTAAGATTTACTACAGTAATTCCTTCTGAAAACGATTTAGGGAATGTGACCTCGCCCGTGGTTTCACTAATCTGTGCTGAGGTCGGTGTTTGCAATTAGAAATAAGTCGTCTAGCTCGGTCTGGTTTCCCTAAGTGCCGGTCCCTGTCCGGCCGATAACTGTACAGAGGTGTATGTGTGCTTTCTCAGCACCTCTGTTCCTTCAAAGTCATTACCTTTACCATCCGCAGTCGGTCAGGAAGCCGTATGTCCAATATTGTCCTCAGGTGTCAGTGTATCTGTTACGTTTTTTCCTTTACTCATCGTGATATTTAATGTTTTTCTCATGGAGGGCTAGAAAGCTGTAGTTTTGAGGATGCTGTTAGCTCCCTTGTTCTCAGACCATGCTGTGTCGCACTGCCTGGGAGCCCTCTGCTCCATCCCCAGTCAGATTCTTCATGAATGAGAACTTGAAAGCTGGAATTAGCAGCTACTAATGGTTGCCTGCAAACTAATCCTATATCATAAAAGCCTAATATGCTAAGTGTCCGGTCGTCCGTTCAACCAATCAAAGCGTAATATGCTAATAATATGCTAAGGATGCTCAACAGCTCACTATGATGTGCACTGACCACCAGGGGACAGACGCTCCGACTGGTAGATTAGCTTGCTGCTGGGGTCCAGCCAATCGGGACTGAGCGAGACGGGCCAGACACGCCCTGGAGCCCTCCCGCAGTCCCTCCCCAGCTGGCCAACCTCCAGTATCCCTCCCTGGCCCCGATCATGCAGATGCTTTTTTTTTTTTTCTTTCACTTGATAAAAAATGTTCTTTTTTCACTTTGCCTACAAAGGGGAAATTAAGTTATCCCAGCAGCCCTGGCCAGGTAGCTCATTTGGTTAAAGCATCATTCCAATATGCCAGGTTGTGGGTTTGATCCCCGGTCAGGGCACATACAAGAATCAACAAATTAGTGTATCAATAAGTGGAACAACAAATTGATGTTTCTCTCTCTCTCATCAATTTAAAAAATAAAATACATTGCCCTAGCCCCGTGGTCAGCAAACTGCGGCTCGCGAGCCACATGCGGCTCTTTGGCCTCTTGAGTGTGGCTCTTCCTAAGCCTTAGGAGTACCCTAATTAAGTTAATAACAATGTACCTACTTATATAGTTTAAGTTTAAAAAATTTGGCTCTCAGAAGAAATTTCAATCGTTGTACTGTTGATATTTGGCTCTGTTGACTAATGAGTTTGCCAACCACAGATAGATTAACCAACTTTAAGAGATTCATACAGCATCAACATTGTCACCTGAATATATGTATTCACACACAGTGCATGCCATCTGATTCGGTCCTCACCTCTTTCCAGCTCATGCCTTCCAGCTGGAACATTAGGCTTTAGTTTGAGCATGATCTTAGCTCAGTTTAACAGCAACACTTAGGGAAAGGCAGTGACTCGTATCAGCAATAGCAAACTGTATTATCACCTCCAGAGACAAACTTCACTCAAGGGTTTGGGATTTTTAGCACAATAGGCAAAAAGGAAAAACCTTTACCGCAAATTATGTAATAAAGAATTTGGTAATTTCACCCTGGCCAGGTGGCTCAGTTAGTTGGAGCATCATCCCATACACCAAAAGGTTTCAGGTTTGATTCCCAGTCAGGGCACATACCCAGGTTGCAGGTTCAGTCCCCAGTCAGGGCTCCTACAGGAGGCAGCCGATTGATGTTTCTCCTCTCTCGCTCTCTCTCTACCCCCCTCCTCTCTCTGAAATCAATAAAAACAAATCCTTGGGTAAGGATTTAAAAAAAGAATTTGGTAAATTCATGTTCTTATATATCCCTAGAACAAGATTTTTAACCACTTGACTTTCTTTACATGGGGCAGCAATGACTCAGTATGGGTGGAGTCATGTTTACTAGCCCCATGTAAGCCATGGAGTCCTAAACCCTGTTCAGCCAGCAGCTGCAGCTCCGCCTCCCCTGCCCCTGGTGGGACTGCTCTTCCTGGCCCCCGGGATTTGGTGCAGCACACGACTGGCTCTCATAGGAGTTTTAAGCAGAGTGAAGGGTGTGAGACCTTCCTGGGCTTTCATTTTCCGAGCATGACTACCACGTGATGTGAATGCCCCATCCACCTGAGTCCCCACGTGACCATAACGAGTGGACCCCTGACAGTGCACAGTGGGCACAGCCTGGAAATAAGCCCGTGTTATTGTGAGCGCCGGCACAGGCTGCCCTGTCCTGATTGATGTACCAAATACGCGCAATAGTTTAAAAGTTTGTGGAGGTCATTGACCGAATGACAATGAACTCTCTGAAGAACAAAAGGAATTTAAAAAAACAGGCAAAGAGACCTAGAAAGATACTGGTTAGAAATGAACCAAAGGGTAAAGGTATCACTGGGTAGGAAAGTTAAGGGTGCTGGAGGGGTATAATAGTCTCTATTAATTGAGCACTTCCTAGTACCTCGCACTTTTGCATGTATGATCTCATGTATATCTGAAGCCAGTGAGGTAGGTAATGGTACCCTCAGTTTAGATATTTCACACATAGTAGCTGCAATCCTGTCCGGCATGGATGGCGCTAGCTTTTTCTCTGGACTATCCTTTCAAGAATGTTTCTATAGCAGAAGGCTTGAAGACTGAGAGAGTATCGGCCTCCTGGGCACGGGGCAATTTATTTGCTGTTCAGTATAATAAAGAAAATCTCTCCTTCTGAGCCAAAGGTTTGTTTGCAGCCTCCTTATAAAAGGTTAGGGTTTCGTAAGCCTGCGGTTCCCAGAGTCCGCCTCTCTACCCCCAGGGGACCTAGGAGAAGCCTGATGTGAAGGGCATGCTGCTGGCTGTGCTGTGAGCAGTGAAGTCCTCTGTATCGGACCCAGGTGTCTCCTGTCTTCTGCCAGCTTCCTGTTCGCTGGCGAGTAGGGTGAAGTCCTGGCTCTTCCGAGTTCTTGACTCTGCCCACAGCAATTAGTAAGAAGCCCCTGGTTTTGTTATTATTCACTGTACCTCACACATGTGCGGTAAAACAGGGTAGACCTGCAGGTAAGTTAAAGGTAGGTTGTCCACACAGTGAACATGGAATTCATTGTGATAAAATCTCCCAACCATCCATTACCCTATCGAGGAATCCCATCTAAAACACCTGAACACTAATCTCAGTCCTTTGCATGAAATGATCAGACAGTAACTAATACAAGCATGTCAAACTCTCTGCCCGCGCTCGGCCCACAACGAATACTTTAGCGGCCCAGCCAATATAATGGTATATAAGAAACGTTTTAATAAAAATTGCGTAACTTAATTTTTACAACATCCTATTATACATAATTATTAATAACAAACTACAACGTTCCCTAATGACTGATTACTATCATCGTGTTGCATTCATTTCCCTTATGCGCCATTTCCACTAACACTAACAGCGAATATTTTAGCAGCCGATGGCCACGTCATTAGTCTTGGACTGACTTATTTGGTGTGCGCAACAGGAAATATTTCGCTTTCTGAAAACCAGGAAAAATAGGTTTATTTGCGTTACACTTATTAATTTGTGCAATTATTCAGTGTCTGGTAAGTTAATATTCAAGAAAAAATTAATTTTCATTAAAATGTTCTATTATTTTATGTTAAGGACTATTCATTTATTTCAGCCCTTTGTATTCAGCATGTTTCTATGAAAATTGAAGCTTCTGTTTTTTTGCAGCCCACATAAACTTTCACCTTGTTTATTTGGCCCATGTTAGCCTTTGAGTTTGACATGCTTGATAATAGAATTCAAATGTTATCAGGTTGCACTACTAAACAATGCATACCAAACAATGGATAGGAATCTCAAATGATACTTAAAATTTCCTCCCCTTGTTCAAACTTTTAACATCTTGATTTAATCTTCAAGAATGCTGACTTGCCCTAGCCGGTTTGGCTCAGTGAAAAGAGCGTTGGCCTGAGGACTGATGGGTCCCAGGTTTGATTCCGGTCAAGGGCACATGCCCAGGTTTCCGGTTCGATCCCCAGTAGGGGGCAAGGGATCCATGCAGGAGGCAACTGATCACTGATTCTATTTCATCATTGATGTTTCTCTCCCTCTCCCTTCCTCTCTGAAACCAATAAAAACATATTAAAAAATAAAATAAATGGCATTCTTATTTTTTTTAAAAAAGGATGCTGACCTGAAGGTTTTAGAAATATACATGTGTGCTGTATACACATAAACAAAAAATAAACTCCAAAGGTTTGATTCCGGTCAAGGGCACATGCCCAGGTTTCCGGTTCGATCCCCAGTAGGGGGCAAGGGATCCATGCAGGAGGCAACTGATCAATGATTCTCTCTCATCATTGATGTTTCTCTCTCTCCCTCTCCCTTCCTCTCTGAAACCAATAAAAACATATTAAAAAATAAAATAAATGGCATTCTTATTTTTTTTAAAAAAGGATGCTGACCTGAAGGTTTTAGAAATACACATGTGTGCTGTATACACATAAACAAAAAATAAACTCCAAAAACATGTCTATTTCCAATATCAGCAAGTGATTCCTTTGGTTACAGAAGGTAAATAATGGGCTATAATGTATTCTTAATTGAGATATTACAAACAGACTATATATATATTGTTAAATCCCATAGTTTTTAATTGTTAAACTTCTTTTTAAAGTGTCATTAAATCTGATGCTTGGTGATTGAATTTGGAGCTAAGCACATAATTGAACTCATTTAGTATCTTAATCATTTAATTAAATTCATTTGAAAAAACTGGCAATGTAAATATATGTCCTAATTGCATGCTAATTACAAAGATAAATTAAGACCTATTTATGCCACTTGACTATCATTTTTTGAAAAAGATTTCTGGATCCTTTGAAAAGCTTCTAAAAAGGCATATTTAAAAATTTTGCTTGTTTTCTTGAGTGTTATGCTATTTATTTTACTCAGAATACTTTCAGCCCCTGACTTGGGAAGTTAAAAAGATGTGGTAATTAGGTCTACGAAAAATGCGACTATTTGCGGGTCCGATGTGCTCTATGATAGATGCTTCTTGTACAACCCAAGGTCAGCCGTAAGGAAGTGCCATCTCTCAGTATTTGGAGAAAGCATGCCCATTTGGAGGATAAAATAATTGTCGCATTTAAAATGGGTATAATGGAAGCTAAAGTTGCCATGATCAACCTATTTGCTTCTGAGTTATAGGGACAGGAAGCCATTCATAGTTCTAAGGCATGGACCGTGCACTAAAGAATTGGTGATTTAAACCTGTGAACTTTCTGTGCTGTGCACTAGATGTGGTTGCTCGTTTAGTTCCTTTAATTAAAATTTGCTTTCTGTAAAGTGGATGTTGACATGCAATGTTTATAAGAAAATCCTATTAGGATAAATGTGTAAAAGCCAAGTCTCTCCCAATTGCCAGCAATCTATCTCTTCCTAACATGCAAAACCCTTACGCACCATAAATGTCAAAATACATCTTTCCATTCCTAAATAAAGCCAGTATCATTTGTCTTGCTTTCTTGTTCTGTTCATTGTAATTAAGGCCAATAGGAAATTAAACCAAAGGCAAGTTCGGAATAAAGGCAATATCAGACAATCCAAGTTCCAAGTTCACTCAATTTAGTTCTAATAAGGCTACAGCAGTGCTGTATAGAGCCTGCTTTTACCAACAAGGCCAATCGTTAAATTATTAATACCTTGAAGGTAGCCAAGGTGGGAGTATTTGTGCCTCCCATGTCAGCAAACATTACTAATTAGGGCTTGTTTTTCCTCCTGGAGTTTCCCAGAACATCATTGACAAAAAGTGTTTTGAGATATAGTAGGATGTCAGCAAACATTACTAATTAGGGCTTGTTTTTCCTCATGGAGAGAGTTTCCCAGCACATCATTGACAAAAAGTGTTTTTGAGATATAGTAGGAGATCTCTCTCTCTGTCTCTCTGTCTCTCTCTCTCTCTCTCACACACACACACACACATCTTAGAGAGGAACTCTGGAACTTAACTGTTTGGGTTCACACCCTGGCTCTGTCACTTAGCTGTGAGCCCAAGAGCAATTAACTCCCCTTCTTTGTGCCTGAGTTTTATCTTCTCTAAAATGGGGATGATGATAATATAGTACCCACCTTACAGGATTGGGGGTGGAAAGTGAAGGTTGGTAGCTTCATTGTTTCCCAGCATCCAGTGTTTGGTTAATGAGAGGGTGGGCACTAGGCTGATCTTAATTTCCTATTTGAAATATGATCTTTCTATTTGGGAGTGTTTAGAAACACTAGTCTGGTTTCTTGCTGCAGTCTAGGTAACCGTATCGGCCAGCCTATTCCTTTCCTGTGCTTGCCATGGCCTTTGAGTTTCTGAGCCCCGGCGTGGAGGGGATGTAAGGGGCCCTTCCATCCCTTCTCTGTGTGTCACACTTGGAGATGTTACAGCTGAGTTACACCAGGCGGCCAGGACACAAGCTCCCAGCAGTGGTGACTCGGGATTCCACAGGGAAGGGAGGGACAGTGTGGTACGTGTACTGCGTGTGCACAGCTACCTGCATCTTCATACACATCCGCTCCGGGGCTGACGGGGAACAGCAAGGAGCTCCCCCCCAACCATCTTTGGGGTTTACACTGGCTCAGACTCAGCTCCTCTGCTCTCTGGTTACACCTTAGGCTCTGAATCTCTGATCCCCACGTTCCCACAACAGAACCAGGGGGTAAGCTGGAGGCTGGCTACCCTCTGTGTGCTCCCCTGACCAACATCGGCGGCGTGATCTGGGAGCGAATTAAGAAGCAGAACCTCAGGTCGACTGGACCTGCATCTTCACATGATCCTCAGCAGCTTCAGCCACATGTTGGCACCTGAGCAGCTCTGAGCGAGAGAACGCCCCGGTCTCTCCCGGATGAGTCAGCCTGGTGAACCCGAAAGAACGTGACCTTGGAATTCGACAGCCCTGACTTGGACTTCTTCTTCCGCTACCACATTCTCTATGCGCCTCTGGAGAAACTGCTCAGCCTCTCTAAGCCTTTTCCGCATGTCCAGGTGCGGCTGTGAATGCATGCTGCATCGGGCTGTAGTGTGATCCTACGTTAGGAATCTCCCGCCACAGTGCCTGCCGCACAGCGGGACCTGGGTGTCTGTGATTCCTCTCCCTGGCCTGGTCCCTCTCCAGAACCAGTACTCGGAATCTGTGCGTCTCCCTGCCTGCTGCCAGGAAGTAAGAAGAAAATACACGTAAAGTAGCAAGTCTTGCAAAAGTAACATCATACTCTAAAAACTAGTCATTGTCAGGCGGCAATGAACAGAATGAATGCAGACTGTGCTGTGCGATATCCCCGAGAAATAAATAAACCAGCTTCTTCCTCTACAAGGTGTCAGTTCAACTAGAGACGAGCAAGCTAACATTTTTGTTTTACAAATTATCAAAATGAGGCTGTTGCTTGGGGCAAGAAGTCTGTATCCCTGAAGTATTGTCTCAAAACAGGGCTACCGTGGACCCAATTACCTATTAAGTGTTTTCAGTCTTTCAAAGTAACCCTGAAGAAATTTGTTTATTCTAAAGAGTTGTTTGGGGACAGGAATGTCTCCCAAGATATCTTTTTTAATGCTGTTTGTTCCATTGTGTTTTGAGGTGATATGCTTTGTCTTTGACTGAATATGTTATTCTTCAAAAACGCTCACTTATCCTCAACACGCTTCATTTTGAATTCAACCACTTCGTGACTTTTCTGTAAATCTTTCATGAACAGGGTCTCAGGTGGGTCCTCTTTAATTGGTGAAGGGTTATCAACAGAGAACACTGCCAACACTCCCCACGGCACATCTTTCAAAAAATCACGGCAGCAAACTTTTCCTGAGATGAGCCGTCTGGACGCAGATGAAAACAAATCATGCTCCCAGGCCCGCAGATGCTATTTGAACCCGACCTGTCAAAACAAGGAAGGCTTTCAAGTGCTCCATTAGCGTCATATTCTAGCCCGGCTCTGTTTTAGAAAACTGAGTTGTGTGTGCTCTGATTCTGACAAAACTGCTTGAAAAAAAAGGAGTTTGGGGATCTTGGCTAATAAAACATTCTTGTAGCTACTTGTATTTTTTCATGAAGACTAACAGAAGGTGTCAAATGCCAAGGACTCTGAAGGGTCGCCTCTGTCATCTTGCAAATCTGGGCAATGATTTCATGATCCAGTGGGAAGAAGGAACATACACACACTCTCTCTCTCACACACACACACACACACACACACACACACGCACACCGGTCTCAGGAATACCAGTTCCTCTCTTCTCTTCCCTTCTTGGGTTCTTGTCTAGCCCAGAGAGTTGTTGTCAAACTCATGCTTGACTATGTAGGAACCTCATTCTAAACCTTCCGCCACCCTCTTCCTTCCGTTTCTCTCCAAAACCCATGAATAACTTCCCAATCCTCCCTCTGCTCCTCTCACAACACACATGGGTGATTCCTGGGTTTGCTGTATACATCTTTGGATGGCCTCCCTGGCTAATATGACTCTCACTACATTTGCAATTAAAGGTGTTTCTAAGTATGGTATTAAACTCAGTAGTGGTACTCTAGTCGATGCTGGGATGTTTATTTTCATTCTAAAATTTCTATACCATTATGTATGAATGGAGCTAATTTTACATTGCCTTTTAAATCATGTTAAAATTAGCATTCAAACTCAAGATGAAACAGAAAATTACCCCATGGGCAATATTCTGCATGGCTCCGAAAGTTGAACTCAGGGGAAGCAAATTCTAATATTCCTGTAAGTTGAACATCATTAAGAAGATGCATTTCCTGCCAGAGTGTTCCTAGCAGGCTTCACACACCTAAGTCTACATCGGCAATGCTTTATTATCTATTTTTGTCAGTTTACTGTTCTATTTCTCTTCGCCATTCTATCAGATACAACATCCCTCTGTTGTTTAGAATACATGCAAACATTTAGCCAGCATCGAGAAGTTGTCTTGCATTGGCATGACCGATCATCACAACCAAACTTAATTATATCATTTCATTTAAATGCCAGGGTCCACCACTATTGGATTTACAACGTATTTGAAGACGTCCTTATGTCTATTGTTCTTAGATTTTAGAAAAAACCACTCCCAGTCATTTATAGATTCAGGAAATTCATTCACCCAGTGCACGAAGATTTGCATTTTTCCCAAACCTGCCTTTATCCAGGCACCTCCTGGTCAGTAGTTAAGGGGGGAGGGAGGGGCTTTCCCAACACTGTATATCAGAGAGAAATTCTCCGCAGGGACTGGGGCCAGCGCTGTCCACTCTGAACACAGAGGGTTCCCGGAGCTCCCTCTCCCTGCTGTTGAGATGCTGACCTGCTTTGGGAGAATGGCTCAAGGGGGTCAAGAACTGGCATAGGGGACGCTGTCTATATATCTCCCTCACCCTGGGATCTTTCACAAGCCTGCACGGAAGCTCTGCTTGGAATGCAATGCAGCCGCCATAGGGCGAGTCTCATAGATTGAATTGAACTGACCACGGATTTGAAGTTACTGCCTTTCTCACTGAGTTCAAGCCAAATGGAATTGCTTCCCCGGCCCGGCTGTGGTCGGTGGCAGGCACTTTCCTCTCTCTGAGTTTAAAGGCATCCAGGCCCTCACTCGCTTTATTTAATGTTCTTTTCACTTCTCTGCAAATGCTTTAACTCTGGCTCCTGCCGGCTGGGAAAGTGATTGGGATTTCATGGGACCGGCGCCTTTTACTTCTGGGAAGCCACACCAAGGCCCATAAATTAATACCGGATTACGCTTCAGTGCGTGCTCTGCAGGCTGCTATGGGACTGAAAAGGAGAGGCCATTAAAGGATGAAGGAAAGTACGATGATCAGATGAAAAGCGAGCAGGTGTACTGAACCTGACAGTCTGTATTAGCACACGCACCTTCTTATGCGGAAACCGAGAAACTGACCCCACTGTGCTCGTCCATGCTGATCAGCATCATTTCTTCCGCCCAAACCCACTCATGGCCCACGAGGAAAAGGCCCTCCCCTTCGTCACAGTGTGTGGGGGCAAATCTAAATCTCTCTGAAAGCCAGTTCAGCTATTGTGGTCACAGTCTCAGCAGGGCCGGGCCTTCCAGGCATCCCCACCAAGGTGCCAGGCCTCTGAATGAAGCCCTCTTCGGCCCTCTGGCCCAGCACATCCAAAAGCAAGTGCTTCCCAGTGAACCTCAGTGAACATCAAAAGGCCATCCTCCAAAAATCAGGAAACAACAAGTGCTGGCAAGGACGCAGGAAAAGGGAACACTAGTTCACTACTGGTGGGAATGCAGGCTAATGCAGCTACCATGGAAAACAGAATGGAGTTTCCTCAAAAAATTAAAAATAGAACTTCTGCTTGACCCAGCGATCCCACTTCTGGGAATATATCCTAAAAATCCCGAAACACCAACCAGAAAGAATATATGCATCCCCTCTGTTCATAGCAGCGTTATTTACAGTAGCTACAATTTGGAAACAGCCCAAGTGCCCATCTGGAGCAGACTGACATACCTTGATGTGAGGTTGGGGGGACGAGAAGAGATAAACCAAAGAACTTATATACTTTTGTGCATAGCCATGGACACGGGCAATAGGGTAGTGAAGACTTGGGGGAAGCAGGGAGGGGCTGGAAGTTGAGGGTAAGTGGGGGCGGGGGTAACAGGAGACATCTGTAATACTATCAACAATAAAAAATATACATATAAAAAGAAAAGGATGCAGAATAAATCACCCTGCTAAACCCTGTCTTAATTCTTAACTCCCCAAAATAGTTCAAGATAACAAAATATTGTTGTTGGCAACCTATGGCCCATACCTGCTATAGTGTGGCCTGTGAGCGAGAATAGATCTTACACTATTAAATAGTTGAAGAAAATCAACATAGCACTCCTGTGTTTGGGCACAATAAAACCCTATGAAGTTCAAATGTCCGTGCCCATCAGTAAAAATGTATTGGCACAGCCCGGCACCTGTTCATGTTGTCCTGGTGGCTTTGTAATTCGATGACAGTGGAGTGGAGTGATTACAACAGAGATCTCTCAAATATTTCCTATGTGACCCTATACAGGAAAAAAGTGTAACTTCTGGTTAAAGCCGCAATAGGTTAGCAACCACAATCTAAGTGAAAAGTCAATATGGAGCCAGGCATGGCTCAGGGGTTGAGCGTCGAACTATGAACCAGGAGGTCATGGTTCGATTCAGGTCAGGACACACGCCCAGATTGTGGGCTCGATCCCCAGTGTGGGGCATGCATGAGGCCTATGATAGCCGATCAATGATTTTCTCTCATCATTGATGTCTCTCTCTCTCTCCCTTCCTCTCTGAAATAAATAAAAATCTATTTTTTTAAAAAAAATTCAATATGGATTTTGCAAATGGAATACCTAAGAAACACATTTTAATGGAACTGTTGATTTCTTAACCACATACCTTTAGAGTTAACACTCAGGGGATGCTAACAACTGAAAAAATGTAACATTTCATTTCGATGGTGGGACAGGATGGCTATAACGTTTCTTTAGCTCCTACCACATGCCGGGCACTGTCCCAGTGGTTGGCAAACTGCGGCTCGTGAGCCACATTCGGCTCTTTGGCCCCTTGAGTGTGGCTCTTCCACAAAATCCCACGTGCGGGCGCGCATGTACAGTGCGATTGAAACTTCGTGGCCCATGCGCAGAAGTCGGAAGAGCCACACTCAAGGGGCCAAAGAGCCACATGTGGCTCGCGAGCCACAGTTTGCCGACCACTGGTCTAGACCACAGACAGTAAGTACACACAGATAAAGAGCCTGCCCTCTTGGAGCTCACAATCAAATGGAGAGAGACAGCAACCAAATAATCCCACGGCACAGTCTGCAATGGGTTTATCGAAAGAGCTGCGTGTCGCGCTCTGAGAACTACCCCAGGGACATCTGACCGGGCCTCACATACGTGTCAGTATGGCAATGGCGGGTCCAAGTTAACCAGGCAAAATGGGCGGGAGTGCCAAAGAGAGGGTAATTTTCCAGACTTTGGGACTATGATCCATTTGCAAAACTGTAAGGTCGTGTGGCTGAACAGTGAGGAGGGTACTAGTACAAGCTGAAGGCCGAGAGGGCAGGCCTTTGCTCACTGTCCCACTGATTACACTTTTATCTGAAGAGTCGCGAAGTATTTTAAGAGGTGGCCTGGGGAAAGACAAGGGCCCTGGCTTTAACAGCATCAGATTCCCATTTTGAAAACCACTTTGTGGTCTGGAGCAGATGTTTGGTGGCAGCGGGTGGCGATACAGAATGGAAACGGAGAAGGGTTGGGAATCACCAATCATTGTTGGGGAAGTAGGAACAAAATCCACTCCCAACCTAGAAGTCCTGTCCACAAAGGTTAGCAGAGGACCAAACCCTTGCATCGTGTAGTAAGCACTAAACCCGAATGTGATGCCATCACACACCACCCGCTAAGTGACTGCAGAGACACAGGAGACCTCACCCTGGGTCCAACTGTGCAGCGGAGTGCCGGGCACCAGCCGCCAATCCTGAGAAAATAGGGCAACCCCCCACGGTTCACCCACCCCAGGGGAGTTCCAGCTACACGGAGGACAACCAGGGTCACTGCAGTGCCGGCCACGGGGAACACACACCCACACCCCGCTGCCCGCTGCATCCTGGTGGTGGCCAACACGGGCCCCTCGCCCACGTGCACCCGCCTTGAGATGCAGAGGCAGGAGCCTCCCCGTGGGGTTGGCCAGGGGCCATGTGGAGCACCTGCTTTAGGTAAACACAGGACATTCCCTGCGCCGACACCAAGGGAAGAGGCCCTCACAGGAGGTGATGAGTCCAGCACAGTCTGTGTGGGCCCTTCAGCTCTTGGTGACAAAGTGTTCCGGGCCCAACGCCCATTCTTATGCTGCCGAGTGAGGGCAGAAGGACTACAGGAGACTGTCTTTCCCTGCAGGAGCCGGTCTGGTCACCCCTCACACTCATGCTTTCAAGACGAACAACTAGGCTCCCAAGGGCTTGACTGCACACTGGTCACACATCGTTCCTCCTAACTTCCCCTGGTCCCTGGGGCAGCCATCTGTGCAGGCTAGTTAGCTTTATCCAGAGGAAAAACACTCTTCTCAGATCCTGCAACCTGGAGCAAGGAGCGCACTGAGGTAGGGCCCGGCCTCCCATGGGCACTGGGAGACCTGGTGCTCTCTGCTCTCAATGTTTACATTTCAAAGAGATGGTTCCTAGGTCCCGAGAAAGGCATTTCTGGGTCAATAAGCTGACAAAGAGTCTATCAAGTTCTTCAAAAAGATTTGCAGACATTTCAAAGCGGAGAAAGTGCTTACACGTTTTCTAAAGCAAATGGTCTGAGAAAGAGAAGGGCCAGATCTCATCTTCAACAGGGAGAATTAAGCCTCTTATTTTTAATTGGTTTTTCTCCTTATACCTGTCTAAGGGGGGAAATAATGTATTTCAAAAAGGATGGAGTGCTGAGAAATGAAGAGTATCCATTGAATTTCGGGTCACAGATGGCATTGGCGAGTTTCATGGAGACTCTTACTGGGCTGTATCTAGAGTGGAAAGATGTACTCTTATTACATCTTTAATCTTGAATTTACTCAAGTTTCCTCTCTGTCTCCTTTGGGGAACATTAAAACACACAGCAAAGAACCTGCCAGACCCAGATGCTTCCGTGTGAGACTCCCTTGGTTTGCTCCTGCTCCTCTTATACTTCTCAGATCTCTCCCTGTGCCTCAACCTTGAATAATTGCCTTCCTCAGCTCCATCCTGGGCCCTATTATCCCTTTATTCTCTTCCACACTCCCCCTCCCTCTGCTGTCTCAGCGACTCCTATGGTGCCAACACTCTGAAGTCTTAGCTACAAAGTAATGACTCCCAGTGCTCGCTCGCTCGCTCTCTCTCTCTCCTCTTCCTCTTTTCTCTCTCTCTCCTTCCTCCTTCCTCTCCTCTCCTCTCCTCTCCTCTTCTCTCTCTCTCTCTCTCTCTCTCTCTCTCTCTCTCTCAAACTTAGACTCTTAGATCAACACCCCTGCTGGATAGCTCCACTGGACTATCCCACAATCATCCCAAACCCATCAGATACAAATGGAATTTAGTCCCTCACTAAACATGGTCCTTCTACCATGTTTCCTGTCTCAGGGGATGGCAATGCCATCCATCCAGTTGTTCAAGAACTTGGAACTCTCTCCTCTGCCACCAAACAGCCTATCAATCACAGAGCCCACTTCACCTCCCAAGTATTTCAGATCTTTATATTTTCACCACCCTCACCAGCAGTTCCATAGACTGCCCATCATTTTCTCTCATGGAGATTATTCCAGCAGACACCTCCCTGATCTTTTAACTTCTCTTCATGGATCTTCTCTGATCCACTCTCTAAACCCAACCAGAGCAAGCTTACGATAACCCAAATGTGATAACAGATATCATACTTTCAGCAATGACACTGGTACTAGGATAGAGGACTTACCTTTAACATGTTCCTGCTGACCTCACCAGACCCAGTCTCCACCCCACCCCCCAGTCCTCACACTCTGTCCAACGCTACCCCCTTATTTGCCACTCTCTCTTGTACCCCCACCTTCTACTCTCCACCACTCTTACAAGTGCTTCCTCACTCTTTTACTCTAGATAGAGTCTCTCCTATGGGATCACTCTCATCGGAATGTTTATTGCACTAATGTGTCATTGTCCTCCCTACCTGGTAAGACAGAGAACTATTTTTGTGTTAAATACTATCTCCCCAGCTGCAAGCAAAATGCCTTAACCTTAGTAGGAAATCAATAGATATTTTCATATCAAAGGAGCAAGGAAAGAAGCAATAAAACTTATATGGAGTAATGCTGGAATTGGCCATAAGGGAATTCTGCAAAAGTGTAGGATGCTAAGACTGATGAGGGTGGTTTCAAGTTTAAATGCGGGACAGGGCAGACTTGTTACCTGGAGGCAAGTAGATCTTGCTTTCTGGAGATTAAAGGTAGAGGTAGAATTAATGACATTAAAGCTTTCATAATAAAAACCCACTTATTAGTGAGGAAAAATGGTCTTTTGTTTCCATTGGGATATGACAGGTAAGTAGTGAGATGAGGCAGGCTGTGAATTGGTCTGCAATAATTCATGCCCTCAGTGTTTTGCACAAGTGTGATAACATGCCACCTCGGATTCCAAAAATGTTCTATTAAATTTCAACTTTCCATGTAAAAGTCCTCTTCCCAGATATTTTAAGTACTGTAGCATCAAAGTATAAAATAAAATAAAGAATTTGAATTTTCTTTTTTAACTTTGACTTTGATGAACAACTCCAGAATCCAACTACCTCTCTCTTACTGGGCCAGGCAGGACGGTGGGAGAGGGTGAAAGTGAAGGGCTTTCTGGCTGCCTAGCACCTGGCTGTAGGTCCCAGCCCACCACCAGCTTCCTGCATCCTTTTAGGAAAGGAATTTCTTCATACACTGGCCGCTGGCCCAGGGCACATTGAGGTATTTTCTTTCCTGTCGGAGAATATTCTTCACCTTCTGGAACGGAATGTCCCATGGCTTGGTGAGGTGGGAAGATGTTCCTAAGCCAGGGCCTCCTGCCCAGGGAGAGAAGAGAAAAAAAAATCTTCTAGGAATTGTCCTTGGCAAAATAATTATACCTTTGAGGATTCTCTTCTTTTTAAAAATATATATTTTTATTGATTTGAGACAGGAAGGGAAAGGGAGAGAGAGATAGAAACTGATGAGAATCATTGATGGGCTGCCTCCTGCAAGCCCCCCCTCCCCCCCACTAGGGATGGAGCCCGAGACCTGGGCATGTGCCCTGACTGGGAATGGGACCGTGACTTCTTGGTTCATAGGTCGACATTCAACCACTGAGCCACGCCGGTTGGGTGAGGATTCATTCTTGACATGACATCAACGCGTGTTTCTTTTTCTTCCATATATGGATATTGCTATAATTGACATGTTTGTTTCTAATGCATAGGAATTAGACCAAATTCTATGCTTCAGGGCAAAAGAAGACAGACGTGGTCTGTGAATATCGTCATGTTACGTTTTCGCCTGGGTCTGCGTTGCTCCCTGGTTAACTCTGTGGCCTCGTGGTGCTGCTTCCTACAAGATTTCCTGGGAATCCTTTTCCTTGGCTGCACTTGAGATCCCCTCTCTGAAACGTCCGCTCTGACAGAGAGACCCTTAGGAGGCGCGGCTGGAGGTCGGCTGGACCTGGGGACGGTAAACTCTCACGCCTGCACAGCATCCTCGCTGGACCTTGGAGTGAGGGGGTCGCCACATCTTTCTTTCCTCAGGCTTCCACTCAATCGGCTGCGAAAGCCCATTATGCCCTGAACACCGGATGTGGCAGGTTCTTTGTGAATAGACTTGCTGTTTTCGTCTGGGTTGCTGAGTCAGGAAATTGACATTCTACTGTTGTGCTTTTAAAAGTATTTGCTGTGACTTCACTTTTTTTTTCTTCCTGCTGACAGTTGAAGCAGGAAGGCAGATTAGCTTTCTTGATCCCAATTATCTTCCCGGTGGTATATTGCTGATACGCGCCCGTGTCAGATAAATCATGGGAGGTGGAAGGGAATGTCACCTGGCGAATGTGACCGTGTTTGAGGGAGGGCTTGAAAGGAATTTCTTGTCATTGATGAGTCTCCAAGAACTTTTTTTTTTTAAGACAGAATTCTTTTGAAATATTTGAGTTGAATGTCTTTTTTCCAGCCCAATTTGCTGAAAGATTACCATGCACATGTCAACTGTTGTTTTCAGAAAACACGATGTAAATTGAGATAGTTGGCAGGGTGTTCTACTTGATATCATTCTACATTACAGTGGACTGGAAGGGGTTCCTCATGACACCTGAACCCCCTTTTTCATTTTGTCAGACTGTCAGTCATAGCCCGGGAGGACCAGATTCCTGTGCCACCGGGAGAGAGATCAGAGACCAGGATTGGATAAAATCCCCTGAAAACGTGTGTCTGAGCTTCTGTCCCGGGTTGGGAGGTGACGACAGAGGCGGAAGCACCTGTGCCCATTCTGTACACAAGTCCCCCTGCAGTTTTCGACCTTCGGTGAAGTTAGTTTCGTTTTCTTTTATTTTCATACTAGAGGCCCGGTGCACAAGTTTGTGCACGGGTGGGGTCCCTCGGCGTGGTCTGTGGGGATTGGGCTGAAACTGGTAGTCCAACACCGCCTGCTGCTTCCGCTTATCCCAGCCCCACTGCGCCAGCTGCGGGCTCGCGCACAGTCAGTCCTGATCAGGAGAGGCTCTTGCTGCTGTAGTGGCGCCAGCCATGAGCCCTGCCTCTGGTGCCTGTCCCGAGGGGGGCTGGGGAGGGCGGGATGTGATCGGCCTTCTGGGCAGGCGGTGGGATGCCCTTACTGGCCCAGGATCTGGATCCATCCCGCTGAGTTCGCACCTGTTGTTGGGAGCCACCTGGCGGCTGCTCTTATATCGTTTCTTCCTTGTGGAGCGTCTAGGGGGGGGGAAGTGGCCGCGGTGCCCAAGGACAACTTCCAGGAGGCCAGCGGTGCTGTTGGGATCATGCCAGAGGTACTAGTCCATTGGTGCCTGGCCCGTTCTCCGGAGATTAGACCTGCAGGACTACTGAGGTTGTGAGTGGCTGCTGTCGGGCTGGTGGGCCACCGGGACAGGTCGGGTCGGTCAGCTGAGTGGCACTCCTACTGTGGAAGAGCACTGATCACCAGGGACCAGCTCCTGCATTGAGCACCTGCCCTCAGATGGTCAGTGCACGTCACAGCGACCGGTCGACCAGTCATTCAGTTGCTTAGGCTTTTATATAAATAGATTTGTTTCACAATTGCTTATTATTATTTCATAAAACCAGTCATTCAGTTGCTTAGGCTTTTATATAAATAGATTTGTTTCACAATCACTTATTATTATTTCATAAATGTATGCCATTTTCTGTTTCCCTGCTGCATCACCTTTGTCTTTTTACCACATCAAGAGAATCTGAATCACAGCTCAAATATAAAATGTTATTCCTATTTTTAAAAAATGTGTTTTTTATTGATTTTTAGAGAAAGAGGAAGGAAGAGGGATAGAGAGATAGAAACATCGATAAGAGAGGAAATCGATTGGCTGCCTCCTGCACACCCCCTACTGGGGTTCAGCTTGCAACCCCAGCATATGGGGAATCAAACCAAAGACCTCCTGGTTCCTGGGTCGATGCTCAACTGCTGAGCCACACCAGTTGGGCAATGTTATTCCTATTTCTGAGGCCAGGATACAGCCCTCCACGCTCTGTAAGGTGAAACAGCTGTGTACAGAGTTCCGATTAACGAGGAAACTGAGTGACTATTTACATGGACAACGCGGAAAGTGGCCGCTGAGCGTGAAATGTAGGTTCTTTGCCCTATGGATGATGTCATTGTGTCTCTGTGTGACTTCAGGGTATCATTGTGATATCAAACCTTCAGACAGCATAGGTGGCATCCCTGGGATGAGGAGAGATCAGAGCATCTCCCCTTCGCCCCAATCGGTGACTCTAGAAAATTCTAAATACCTATCTGGGCAGAGAAACACAAGTTCCCTTTCCAAGCAGCCTTTCAACCAGCAAGGCTTGTCCCAGGGCAGCCTGGTTCTCTGCCCGGCATGGCTCTGCCTCCCACAGGAAAGGAAGTCTAGGCTCAACATTCAAATTCCCAGAAACATGGCTGAAGCATGCAGCCTTCATCCTGAAAGACCTCCATAAACGCCAATGATGTCAAAGGTGCGGCCCCAGGCCTCGCCAAGGACCACACTCACGAGACATGGCTCATTCATTATCCGGGGGAAGTAGTCGGAAATGAAACATGGGAGTGTAGCTTTTTTTTTTAAATTGATTACAGAGAGGAAGGAAGAGGGAGAGAAAGATAGAAATATCAATGATGAGAGAGAATCACTGATCGGTTGCCTCCTGTACACCCCCCACTGAGGATCGAGCCTGCAACCCAGGATGTGCCCTTGGTCGGAATTGAACCTGGGACCCTTCAGTCCTTAGGCTGATGCTCTATCCACTGAGCCAAATGGGCTAGGGCGGGAGTGTAGCTTTTAAGACATTTTAGCTGCTTCTGGAGAAGATTGATGGTGAAAACCTCTAGCATTCGTGGTATTTATCATGACAGCACACTCTGAGAGCACCAAGGCCATGTCTACATATTCCCTCGCTAGGAGCTCCCCGGGTGTGTAAACATGACTGAGTGCCCAGAGCTGCCTCACTGTGGGCTGATCACACATTCTGAGTGATAAAGGACTGACAGCCAGTCCTGCACGGCCCACAATGGGCTCTCATGGCCCTGAAGGGAATTTTATGATGAGTGCAAATCACCCCTCAAGCCCATAATACCTCCTGCTGAGCAGTATCACAATAAGGAGGGAAAAGGAAATGAAACTTTAAATGAAACTTTGACTTGAATTTGTATTCTTTCTACTACTAGTAGAGTTAACACAAATCCAACAATAAATAGTATTATAGGAGCCTGGCCAGCATGGCTCAGTAGTTGAGCATCAACCTATGAACCAGGAGGTCACAGTTGGATTCCCAGTCAGGGCACATTCCCAGGTTGCAAGCTCCATCCCCAGTGTGGGGCATGCAGAAGGCAGCCGATCAATGACTCTCTCATCATTGATGTTTCTCTCTCTCTCTTTCCCTTCCTCTCTGAAACCTATAAAAATATATTTTAAAAATAGTATTATAGGAAATAAGAAAATATCTTAAATATCTCCTTGAAAAATAGATTTGTAAAATACCAAATATAACATCTTATAAGATATTTATATGAGAACATTTACTTAGTAGTTAAGGCTAGGATAATGGTGAAGCTTTATACATGTTCCCTTCTGGGAGGCTTTTTCACGTATTTTCACCTAAAGTTTATAATAACTCTAAAAATAGATAATCCCATGGTGTAACTGTAGACGCATGGTTGGAAAACTGCGGCTCTCGAGCCACATGTGGCTCTTTGGCCCCTTGAGTGTGGCTCTCCCTAAGCCTTAGGAGTACCCTAATTAAGTTAATAACGATGTACCTACCTATATATAGGGTGTCCCACAATTCACGCAAGATTTGCAATTGAATTGGATTGCAAATCTTGCGTGAATTTTGGGACACCCTATAGTTTAAGTTTAAAAAATTTGGCTCTCAAAAGAAATTTCAGTCGTTGTACTGTTGATATTTGGCTCTGTTGACTAATGAGCTTGCCGACCACTGGTGTAGACAAAGGAACAACATATCACCATGACTCTTTGGCTAGCCCACAGGTTAATGAAAGGGACGACTAGGAACAGAAACTCCAATTGTTTGAAAAGCGTACATTAGCCTTACTAAGATTCCCATAAATTAATTTTTGGAGTTACTGTTCTTGTAATATTGTTGTGTAAAAACTGATCTCTGATGTTTTTTGTAATATATTTTTATTAATTTCAGAGAGGAAGGGAGAGGGAGAGAGAAACAGAAACATCAATGATGACAAAGAATCATTGATTGACTGCCTCCTACACCCTCCACATTGGGGATCAAGCCTACAACCTGGGCATGTGCCCTGACTGGGAATCAAACCCTGACCTCCTGGTTCATAGGTCGATGCTCAACCACTGAGCCACGCTGGCCGGGCTGATCCCCAGTCTTAAAGCTGTTTCATTTCATTTTGCTCATGACTTTCTGGGCCGGGAGCCTGGGAAGGTCTGGGCTGGGCAGGTCTCCCTGCGGACCACCCATGCAGTTGTGGCCGAGATGTCAGCTGGGGCCAGTCATGTTCTGTCTAAGCCTGAGGTTCAATATCTACAAAATGGGGGAATGACCACTCCTACTGTTGGCCTAGGTAGTGAGTTATTAATAATGGGAGAAATGGGAATCAGACATTAAGCCTAATAAACTAGGGAGCTGGATGGGACATTAAGCCTCATTCACTAGGAAGCCACAGCATTCACAGGCTTCCCAGGGAACCACCGCATCTTCCCCTGCGGGGACTTGATCCCGGAAGTGAGTCAGTTAGCATCCTGAGCCTGGTTACAGAGGGAGAGCTGCAAACAGCAAGGGAAATACCTTTGCTGGGTCCTTGCACAGCAGAAACCAGGTGAAGAGGCGGAACTTCGAGGCATGCGTAATAGGAGACAAAATGGCAACATAAAGGGGTGGAGTCTAGTCCAGAAAAAGAATCAGATTGGACGAGGGCACAGAACCCTGGAAGGTCCAGGAAAGGGATTATTCTGGGGGAGGGCCCAGCACAAGCCCATGAGGAATTAGGAAGAAGGTTGGACAGCTTGAAAGACAACCTGCTGATTCCCCTAAACCAAAAAACACATGGAAGATTATCAGGAATCTTGGGAATGTAGTTGCTACTACAGCCTGCCTGCCTTCTACATCCCTGAGGGCATATTATTTCCCTTCCCCCAATAAATATTGCCACTACGCCTAAACTTCTCCCACACAGGTGCCCTTTGAAATTCCTTTCTCGGGCACCTCAAGAACCCATTTTCACTAGCAATGCTATCTCAGAGTATAACTGTGAAAGCGAAAATATGTATATGTATACCATGGTTGGGCCATGTAAGTATTAAATGATGATTAGAAATATACGGCCCTTCCTTATGCTTTTCAGATAAGGAAGGGAACCAGGGACCAAGAAAGGAAGAAAAGAAGGAGAGAGAAGGGGAAATGAATTTTTGAGATGGAAATAAGCCAGGATATTTCAAATAAGAAATATGCAGTGTAATAAAGTCAAATAAACTGAACACCGAAATTACTCGGTTAACATCAAAAGTGGATGTAAAAATTACATTTGTAGAAATGATCGGAACACATACAAGTAGTATCCACATAATCTGACAAGTTCATGTTAATAAATCATTAGGTAACCATCTGCAAGGGAGAACAACCAACAAAATACAAAATTATGTGCAGACATAATTTCCCCCCAAGATATTCGCACAGTGGCACTAGGCCCTGTCACAGATCAGAGTGTAGTGAGCTCAGATTTACACCCAGAGAGGTTCCAGCAGGAAAACGGAGACCCTGGGCCTGCAATGAGATATAAGGGTGGTCTGTGAAGGAAGCGCCATGATCGGACGGCTTAATATTATTTCCCTATTTCATAAAAGTCTGATGCACTGAGAGTTTAAATAATGTATCTGAAACAATGATAAAAACAGAAGAGTGGCGATATTGATAAAATATGAAAGAAGGGCAGGGGTTCTCACGGCGGTTAAACCTCAGGCCTGACCTTTCACTACCTGTCCAAAAGCATTCGGAGAGTTCACTTAGCAAACCCTAATGGAACCGATCACCGACTCCCGGTCAGAGGCTGTGAAGTTCTTCCCTGCGGCAGTTCTCAGACAACCACGGCCGACAGTCAAGCTTGAGACATTCATTCCCAGGCACTTCCTCTGCCTGCCTGAAATTCTTCTTCATGTCATCCATCTCCGAAATACTCTTAAAAAATCATTACCCTCTTCTTCTGACCTGGAGGTACCTGCACCTTCTCTTTCAGACTCCGAACAGCAGCCTCTTTTGGTGTTCTAAAGACACATTTAAAATAAAAGCTTACCTGCATTTCTTTTTCTTAAAAAAAAAGGGGGGGCGGGCAAGGGACTAGCTCGGAGTATGTACCGATTTAACTCATTCTCTCATAATTACTCACAAACCTGATGATAATTCAGAAGTACAGTCTCTATGATGGAAGAATAATACCCCTCTCTTTCCATTTCCATCTTAAGTTCCATGTGGTTAAGTGTCCAAATGATATTTTTTAAAGTATATTTTTATTTATTTCAGAGAGGAAGGGAGAGGTAGAGAGCAATAGACATATTGATGATGAGAGAGAATCATCAATTGGCTGCTTCCTTCATGCCCCACACTGGGGATCAAGCCCACAACCTGGGCATGTGCCCTGACCAGGAATTGAACCATGACCTCCTGGTTCATAGGTCGATGCTCAACCACTGAGCCACACCAGCCGGGCCATCAAATTATATTTTTTGAATAGTTTTCTCACCCTGGCCCATAAGCTGGGCACGTGGACTTCTGACATCGGTTCCTAGTGTCATTGGCCATCTGAGACTCTCAGCCTTTTTAATTGTTTTAAGGAAGGATAAAGTGTGCTTAGATGTGAGGGGTAGTGTAAGAAAAAAAAAAATAGGTTATGTTTAAACACATTTTATATTTTCCATAGGAAAATAATTCATAAACAGGAAACTTATTTTTATAACACTGTTAACCTTTGCTTCATGGCCTAATTTTTATTAGGAAATTCTGTCACTTATAGAGAGCTATTACGTAGTTTACATAAACAAGCTGAACTCTTTGTCTGCATGAGGACAGAATATCCTGTCCAGTGAAATTCAAAACTGAGCAAAGTGCTTTGCATAAGAAGAATTTCAACAATTGCAATATGATTTTGTTTGCTTATTAGCAAATACAAAAAAATTGGTGGATTCCTCCCCAAGAGCAAATTCATGTCGTAATCAGTAATCACTTTTATACACCAAAGGGAAGAATAGAAAAAATACTCAATAAGCCAAATGGCTTCAAGATCAAGTACTGTGATGAACTAAGAAGAAAACATTTTTAAACGTATCCAGTGTTAAACCTGCCAGCACTTCTCTGACTGGGCATGGTATAGAGAGCAATAGGTAAACTTTGTCATTCTGATACATTTACTCTGATAGTTTGAGCATCATTCCACGTATGTGAGTAACTATGAGAGAATGAGTTAAATCAATACTCCAAGCTAGTCCCTTGTTGTTGTTTTTTTGTTTTGTTTTTTATAGAAAATATATGCAGGCAAGCTTTATATTTTAAATTTATCATTGAATTTTTAAAAAAGCAATGAAATGCAATAACAATGCAAGGAATTGTACAAGCAAGGTGATAGTTCATGAATGCCTTGTTTTTATGACTTCCTGATACGTTTCCTTACAGAACACATATAAGATCTGAATGAGTCAAAAGAGTGATAGGTAAGTGTTCTTAGCACATCAAGGAACTTGGGAAAAACCAGAAGGGACCCAGATTAGAAAACAGGTTCAAACACCAGAGACTAGGCTCCAGTTTCTCAACTTTGCTGCTAGTAGGAACCCCTGGGAAGCTTTAACAAGGATTCTGTTGTTCTGTTCTCACTGGTCTGGCTTGGGGCCGGAGCATAGGAGTTTTTTAAAAGCCCTCCACCGTCTTTTAAAAGGCAACCAAGACTGGGAGTCCCCTGTAACACACCGGCACTTTGAGTGTGGTGCCTGGGCCCCGGGGGTTCCGGGGACATTTCCACATGATCCATGAAGTCCTAACATTATCACAATACACTAAGGCTTCGTTTCCCTTTGTCCCCGTGTTGACATTCCCAGTGATGGTATAAAAGCAATGGCGGGTGAAACAGCCAGCACATCAGCATAAATCAGGACCTGGGTACCAAGCTATGCTAATCACCGTCGTATTTTCCACCATCGCACACTTGCGATTCAAAAAAAAAAAAAAAAAAAAGCCAGTCTCCCTTATGACTGTCCTTGATGAAGCAGAAAATAGTATGAATTTTATAAAATGTCAACCCTTGACTGTATGTCTTGTTAATATTCCTTGTGACAAAATGGGAGTCACGCTTCAGGTATGTCTGTTACATACTGAAGTATGATGTCTTGAGGGAAAGCACTTGTGTGATTGAGTTGTGAGCTAACATTAGCCAATGTTTCCGTAGAACACCATTTTATTTGAAAGAATGGCTAAATAGATTTGGGCACTTGGAAAACATTTTACTGAAAATGCATAAGAGAAGCCTGGCCGGGCCAGGGTGGCTTAGCAGTTGAGCATCCACCCATGAACCAAGAACCCATGAGCATCAACCCATGAACCTGTCAGGGCACATGCCAGGGTTGTGGGCTCGATCCCTGGTAGGGGTCGTGCAGGAGGCAGCTGATCGATGAATTTTCTCGCTCATCCATGTTTCTATCTCTCTGTCCCTCTCCCTTCATCTCTCTCTAAAAATCAATTTAAAACTATAAATAAGATAAGCCAGATACTTCAAAAGAAAACAACTGTCAGGATGCATTATCAATGATAAAATTTGAGTTTTCATGTGAAAATTAAATTTGGAACAGCTTCCTACTACTTAAAGGAAGGTGCAATTATTCAGACTTTTCTTATGAGATCAGTAGTTGTAATAATATCATTTTTTTGTTTTTGTATGATGAATTCACCAGCATCTGTAACAACTACATAAATCAGTTACTCAGTACTTCCCAAATGATCAATGCATCAGGTTACAATATCATGCATGGGTCCAAGATAAACCAGTGGACTTCACTGTAACAGAGTAAAAAAACAACAAAAAAACTTATCAATATGGTTTTAGTTAATATGTTGCACAAAGCCTTTAGGAAATTGCCAGTTGTGAAGATTTGGCGTAGAAAATCCAAATGATTTGAAAAGTTAATTAAAAGACTCTTCCCTTTTCCAATGACATAGCTGTGAGGCCACATTTGTGTTGGAGCGTCAGTTAGAACGGCACGTTGCAACGCTGAATGGGGAAGAAGTGAGAGCCCAGCTCTGCTCCTGTAAGCGGGCGTTAAAGAGACGTGCAAAAATGTAAACCAGTAGCACCCTTCTCACTACATTTGTTTTTGTTTGGAAAAATAGTTATTTTTCACAAAACATTTTATGTTAATATCTAAGGTTGTTTAAAAAATTAATCCTCATGCGAGGATATGTTTTTATTGATTTTATAGAGAGAGGGAGGGAGAGAGAGAAAGAAGTACTGATGCCGAAGGGAAACATTGATCGGTTGCCTCCCGCATGCAGCCCAACCGGGGACTAAACCTGAAAACTTTTGGTACATGGGGCATTGCTCCAACCAACTGAGCAACCTGGCCAGGCAGGTTTTCTAATTTTTAAAATGTATCTTTATTGATTTGAGAGAGGAAGGGAGAGGGAGAGAGAGAGAGAAACATCAGTGGTGAGAGAGAATAATTGATCAGCTGACTCCTGCACGCGCCACATTGGGGATCGAGCCTGAAACTGGGGCATGTGCCCTGACCGGGAATGGAACTGTGACCTCCTGGTTCATAGGTCAATGCTCAACCACTAAGCCATGCAGGCGGGACGGGTTTTTCTAATTTTTAAGTTAATATATAGATGTTTTAGTGGGGTCAACATTAGTAGAGTTAACACACATCAACGTGTGGTTCTCAGTAATTTGTCATTTATAAGAGTGTACAGGGCTCCTGAGACCAAAACATGTGAGACCTGCTCCCTTAAGCCAGAGGCACTGGAGAAAGGCGGTCAGATGCACGTTGCAATGCAGCCACGGCTGAACAGGAAGACCTGAGGGGGCTGAACTGAAATGTGACACAAACGTCTAAGAGGAGCCTGGAAAGTTCTGAGGAGCAGTGTGACCTGGTCCAGGAGAACTGACAGGCCACAGAGGTGGCTTCACGGGGAGGAAATGACAGCGGTCCTGGCGTGAGAGGATGAGCCCTGGCCCGGGGATGCGGCCCTGACCTGCGGGGAGGAAGCTGCGATGTTCAGATGGCGCTGGAGGAGGTGACTCAGATCTTTCAGGCAAGAAGTCAGCACCGACTCTCACGTGCTGCCTTTGGGTGACTGTGCGGAGCATGTGCCCCAGGGGGTTGCGGATGGTTGAGAGGAGGCGAGGCTTCGAGGAGGGTGTTCGAAGAAGATGTGCCTTCGGGTGGTGAACACACAATGCAATATACAGCTTAGAACTGTCCACGTGAAACCTATACACCTGTATTAACCAGTCACCCCAATACATTTAAATAAAAAACAAAAAGGAACGAAACCCTGCTTGGCTCTGGTCAGGTCAGTTCCTGCCCAAATGCTTTGTGATGACTTGGCGTCCTTCCTCTTTTCCAGACCCTGCGGCTGCGTGCGGGCCTCTGAACACACCCCCGAGCTCTGCGCTTCCTCTCTGCCTCCATGTGTCACACCACGTGCACCCACAGGCGTTCCATCCCGAGGAGGGCACAGCCGCCTGCGGAAGGTCTCCTGGCCGGAGAGGAGCCTCTCTCCTCCTGGGGCGAGCACGGTGGGCCGGGCTCAGGGAGGGGCCGGGACGGAGGTCAGAGCCAGAGGTGGCAGAGGACAGGGCAGGTCCAGGCGGTGGGGAGTGAATTGTTGTCCTGAAAGTTGAGGCTGTTCCTGACGCTGTGATGCTCAGAGGCCGGAGGACATTGATGGAGCGGACGGCGGGCTGCTCCCGCTCACCCACGCCTCCTGAGTGCCACTTGCAAGGCAGATCGCCCCGTTGCATTTGCATCTCAGGCTGTGCCTGGCGCGTCCTCCTTTGAAACAGGTTGGTCGGGGAATGCTATTCACGGCAGGGCAATCGGCGACCGGCTGCATGCTGCCACCGAGCTTCCCGTCTTGTTGAGAGAAGGCCAGAGTACAGGATCCGGGGCTGTCCTCGAAAAGGAAACCGCCTGCTCAGACCAAGCAGAGCATGAAGAAACACACAGGTCCCCAAAACCACCACCTCTCTCCTTGACTGCACACTGCTTCCTTCAGCGGTTGTGTCTGCGTCCCCCAGGTACCGCAAAGAGCTCTCTGGGCTCAGAGCCACGGCCCATAGCCCTGACCCCTCGTTTAAAAGTCGGCTTTGAGCCTTTGTGATCATGGCCTCCACGCACAGTAGCCACGTGCAGCCGTGCGCCATCGCGTGGGTACAGGCTGCGGTCGTGGCCACTAGGAAATGGATCGTATTCCACTTAGTGTGTGTGTGTGTGTGGGGGGGGGGGGATATAAAAAGTCCGTTTTCAAGAAATTTACTAAATGGCCTGGCTTTCTTCATATCAGGTTCACTCTGTGATTCCACACGGGGCAAAATCACTTCAGACTGGCTTCAGAGAGCTGCAGCCAGAGATCATGTTGGAAGATATCAGGGTCAATGAGGTCAATACTGGCCATTGAACACTTTACAGTGGTTCTCAACCTTCTGGCCCGTTAAATACAGTTCCTCATGTTGTGACCCAACCATAAAATTATTTTTGTTGCTACTTCATAACTGTAATGTTGCTACTGTTAGAATCGTCATGTAAATATCTGATATGCAGGATGGTCTTAGGCGACCCCTGTGAAAGGGTCGTTCGACCGCCAAAGGGGTCTCGACCCACAGGTTGAGAACTGCTGATTTACAGAGAAAGGCACCTGTAGCTGTTTTCCCTTCAAGTTCTTTAGGTTCTGAGTCAAGAGGTTACATTTCCTGCAGGTCAGGGATGTATGAGAAAGTAAAAATGTGTTTGTACACATTTAACTTTGTAAACCAGCATCTCCCCTTTGTGTATTTTTTTAAAAATTTTATTTTGTATTGATTTCAGAGAGAGGAAGGGAGAGAGAAAGAAAGAGGGAGAGGGAGAGAGAAACATCAATGTGAGAGAGAAACATCGATTGGTTGCCTCCCACATGCGTCCCAACCAGGAATCAAACGTGTAACCAGGTATGTGCCCTGACCGGGAATCCAGCTGCCACCTTTTGGTGAACCGGATGGTACTCCAACCCCCTGAGCGACACCCACCAAGGCTCTTTGGTATCTTGAGAGCAAGCCAAGGTAGGACTGGAGACAGACAGGGGGTGAGTCTGACTGCACAAAAGGATAACAGGAGTGCTGCAAAACTAGGACAAATTTAACAGCATGCAAGGACCATGAAAGAATTTCACATAATTTTTCCCATTTGTACAGGGGTAACGCACTGTATTAAATATGTAAGGTCTTAATCTACATGGGTTTGATTACAGAAACTAATAAAGTATTCTCTAATGAAAAAAAAAAAGAATTTCAGTCACTAATATTTACCATGAGATCCTTCGTACCCTACTGAATCTTTTGGCGGGAAAAAATTTTTAGAGAATGCCTAGCTAGATTATCATCTTTCTAGAGGAGCAACAGGGAGGTCTCTGATAGTTGGTGGAGAGAAATCTTTCTGCGGTTCATCCACAGAAGTTTCTGTAAAGTCAAACGCACTAATAATCACAGCCTCTGCCACCGCAGTCTGGACCTCCCGAGAGAACAGAGGAGAGAGCCCGCGCATCACATTGGAGGGCTGCCCAGCTCTGCCTCTGGACCGCGTCCCCATGGCCGGGAGGGCTGGAGGAGGAGTACTTAGAGCTGTCCCCTGACCCCGTGTCCCCTCGAAACAGTGAGCCTGCATGTAAGGGGCTGGGCATAAGCTAAACGGTGCCCATGCTGCCAGTCATTTTTATTATCATTGTTTTAACCGACTATGGTTCTGACTGCTCGGCCCATCATTAGATCCAGGCCCCGACGAAGAATTCATGGAAAGCTCTGACTCTTTGTGATCCCGTTGTCGTAAATCCAGTGATTAACTGACTAGAAAGGCGTAAAGGGAAGGCAAAGCTTACAGGCACGCCCAGCCCCGTCTGGGTGATGTAGGGAAGGCACTGACCTGTCAGTCACACCTGGGAACAGGTCATTGGCCAGAGGAGGCGTGGTCACTGCAGGCAGGGGCAGATCTGAAATGCTTACTCTCCTAAGCAAGAGTTCCCTCTCTTGGGTCACATGGGAGTCCTGGGACTCTCGCTGCAGGGGTACACTCTCTCGGCTCCTCTGCGTTCTCTCACGCTCACGTGGCCCACAGACACGTGGACCCCACACGATGGACGAGTGGACTGCAACCAGCCTGATGCTAACACGGACTCAGCGTCCTCATTGAACGGAAGCTCTGGCCCCTGGCTCTGCCCCTAGCTCTGCTGCATCCCCAGCTGCACCTCCTCCAGGACCGGACTAAGGGAAATGGGGCTTCGCAAACCCCGGGATGTAATTCCACGCCAGTGCAGTCACTCCTCCTCCCATGTGACTCTCAGACAACTCTTTTTCTCGAGGTCCCGTAAGGACCCCACTAGCAACGGAGAAAGGCACTCCATGCATTTCTCAGAGAACATTTGTAAGGAGTTGTGCGTAAGTCTCCGCTGCCACCGCTCTGCGACAAAGGAACAGACAGCAGGAGAGGAGAAGAGAGACGAGGAGGGTTTGTGGCCTCTACAGTCTCGGACTTATCCCCAGGCGGGGTTAGTACTGGCCAGAGCAGGAGCGTCACCCCCGGGTTCTGAGGTGAAGGTGCCCCGCAAGAATAAAGTCAGGAAGATGGATGAGATCAGTGATCTGTAGAAATGACATCCCCTAAGGAACAGCCAAAAAACTTATGGGGAGAACTTTAGAAACACCCTGAGCAGTGGTTCTAAACCTTGGCTGCACATTAGAATCACCTGGGAATCTTTTTAAAATCCTGATTTTTGGGCCTCATCCTCCGGAAATTCTGTTTCTTTGTTATGGGGTGAGGCCACAACATTAGTAACAAAGAAACAGAATTTCCAGAGGATGAGGCCCAGAAATCAGGATTTTAAAAAGATTCCCAGGTGATTCTAATGTGCAGCCAAGGTTGAGAACCACTGACCCCGAGGAATGTGACCATAGCTGAAGCCTGATTGTACCATGTATTTCCAGCAACAATCTAATCAAGGTAAATGGATGGAGCTGTAACACAATCCAGCCGTACTGTAATCAGGGATAGTGAATGGATTAAGTGCTCTAATCACAATCAATTGTATTGTAACCCACCTGAAGAAAGACTGTACTCACTCAAGGTGGGGGGGCTGCAGATGGGGAATCATGAAACTAGAATTCATTGAGACTCCAGGTCCTCCAGTGTGAGAAGAGGAGGCCCCAGAGCTGCACTGAGCAAACAGGTAGAACCAGGGCTGTTTCCATGGTAATGAGGACCAAGGGCTTGTTCGCATGTAGATTCTCGCAGGAGAGATGCGCCTATCAGCAAAGCAGCAGCCCTTATCAGTTTTGAGGCCAAAGGATTGCATTTTTAGAATTATAGTAACAGCCAAAGTGCAGTCATAGAAATAAAGTAATTGGATAATATCACCTCAACAACCATTTATGGCAAGCATGTCAAACTCGCGGCCTGCGGGCCACACGTGGCCCACAACAAATATTTTTGCAGCCCAGCCAATATAACAGATGTAAAAAACATTTTAATAAAAATTTCATAACTTAATTTTTACAATAGCCTGTTATTATTAATAACAGACTACAACTTTGCTAATGCCTGATTACTATAATCATGTTGCATTCATTTCCCTTACGCACCTTAAGCTCGAGCGCACCATTTCTCTCCACAAATACTAGCAGCAAATGTTTTAGCAGCCCTTGCTGTCATTAGTCTTGTACGACTTGTTTGGTGTGCTCAACAGGAAATATTTCGCTTTCGGAGAACAAGAAAAATAGGTTTCTTTGCATGACGCTTATTAATTTGTGCAGTTATTCAGTGTCTGGTAAGTTAATGTTCAAGAAAACATTAATTTTTATTAAAATGTTCTATTATTTTATGTTAAAAATTAGTCATTTATTTCAGCCCTTTGAATTCAGCATGTCTCTATCGAAATAACCTATGTTTCTATGAAAATTGAAGCTTTTTTTTTTTGTGGCCCGCATAAACTTAAACCTTGTTTATTTGGCCCATGTTAGCCTTTGAGTTTGACATGCTTGATTTACGGAATTCCTGCTGTATTCCAGCCACTGGCCTAGGAGCTCAGGAGTCAGTTGAGTGAAAGAACATCCATGTCCACCTGGAGCATTCATTTAAAATTGGAAGACAGACGCGTATTAAACAAAAAAGTATACAATAAATCATTTTGTTACAATTTTGATTATTTCTAGTGTTATCGGAGAAATGTGTGGCTGGTCTTCCTCCATCCCTTGCCAGTGGGACTGAGGTTCTTGGGGTATCGCTGGGACAGTATTTCTGGAGGCCCTCATGGGAGAATGAGCTTTTGTCTGTGGAATTACATCCCGGGGTTTGCGAAGCCCCATTTCCCTTAGTCCGGTCCTGGAGGAGGTGCAGCTGGGGATGCAGCAGAGCTAGGGGCAGAGCCAGGGGCCAGAGCTTCCGTTCAATGCAGGAGCTGGGTCTGGCTTAGCACTAGGCTGCTGCAGTCCATCAGTCCACTGTGTGAGGCCCACATGGCTGTGGCTACGTGAGAGAATGCAGCGGGGCCAAGAGCACACCCCCTGCCACAGGAGTCCAGAAGCCCCGGAAACACTAGTGCAGCCAGGAGCATACGAGGGCAAGAACGCCAGAGCACAAGAGCAAACCAAGAGGACAACTAGAGAGAAACACGTATGAAAGACATAGAATAAAAGTAGTTCTCTGTGAGTGAAAATCATCGTTCTTAATTATATGTTTATCATCTATCCATCCATCTTACCCTCCTCTCTCTCTATCCATTTCACCCTTGGTAGGCCTATAAATAAAACAAAAACTAACTTTTATCAAAAACAGACAAAAAAAGAACAAGTGCTAAATGTCATTTCACTCGAAACAAGCGTCACCATAAGTATTCAGAAAGTAGCACCCAAGCTTTAACCCTTTGCAGTCCAATTTTATTTTTGGAATTCAAACAGTCTGGTCCAAATTAATTGACGGGATTGAATGTTGAACCGGTTTGCGATGTCGACCTCAGCCTCGACATTGGACCTGCTCCTAGCACCTGGTCTGTCGAGTCAGCCTCGACGTTGGACCGAAAAGGGTTAAGCATCATCTGCAACGATGCATTTCTTTCCTGCGGAACCATCTCCCTTGGTGGGTTAGTTCCTAGAGTTCTGTGGGGGGCCCTTTGCTAGAACCTGAGGTCCCTTCTGACCATATCCACACGGAGAGGCGGTTGGTTGCTGAATGTATCTGAGGACAGCCCTAGCAGGACCTATGCACCTCACAGTGGGCCCATTTCAGTTTGAAGAGCTCCAATTTTAAAATTTTGGTTTTTTTAAATTAAACCTATGTCTCATAATTCTGTTTCCCTGGACCTGTATGAAATTACACAATCCTGTCTTTTTCCTATTGGGGCTCAGATTTCTGCAGGTGCTCATCATGCTCTGTCCAGCATGCTTTCTTTAGTAAAAAGGGATAGAGAAAAGAAGCCTGCATTTTTTAATTTAAGAAAGAAATACTTAATTACCTTCGTCAGTTCAAGTGCAACTATACACTCACTGTGTACATCATCATTCAGACACGCGTCTGAATACAGTCTCATTCAGAAGGGCTATCAGGGAAACATGAATATCAAATCTGAACTAAAATACAAACAAATATGAATGATGCAAACTCATGAAAGAAATTTATTAACTGATTTCTGTATTGTCCTATTTCATTCCATTTCCAAATTTACAAGGGATTTTTTGTTCATTGGTAAGATCCTTGCTTTCCTAATTTCCCCCCAGGGGTCGACATTTATGTGACCCTCAGGAGGATCACCAGGAGAAAGTGTAAAACGGCAGGATGCCATCGCATGCTGGGCTCCGTCCCTGTTGTGTTCCATGGTGACACTCCCACCCAGTTCAAGACAGAGCTGATAAACCGCCCTTCCACCTCCACTCTCCACGCCTGAGAACAAATGGAACGCTGGAGTTTCTGCAGCTGTTCCGGAGCTAATTATCCGCACTCATTTCTGATTACTTAATAGGCCAGGGTAGGATGTGTTTGCTGCTATGTTGAGTTTACACATTAGTCTTTAATGCGCTGATACGGTTAATTGTTGTCTCGCTGCTGCCTGCTAATAGGCCATTCCTGAAAATGAGACCATAGCTCAACGGAATTTGCTTGTTTATTTTAAATAAGTAATAACTACCAACTCAGATCCTAGATCTAGCGTTCACCATTTTAAGAATGCACTTTTTAATGCCATATCATTTCTAATGCATTTAAATTATTCAAGTTGGGAGAAAACGAGTTATTAGACTAATGAGTCAATAACCAACGCAAATACTTAGATTTAACATTTCTCCTGCTCTGTACAGTTTCCTAAGTTGTTTTCCGCCACTGGGAGCAAAATAAATTCTTTTTAATGCTGAATATAATAACATAATAATGACGAAAATAGATGCACATTAGAAGCAGACAAGTATTTATTGATATGGAAGCCGAGATGCCGAAGCCGGTGGCTGGGAGGGACCGCCATGTTGATCTGGAAGGTGGATGTGGAATCGTGGTAATGAGACTGCTAATATGCTCTGCAGTTTTGGGTTTTATGATAGCATTTGGGCCCCAAAGCGGGTGTGTCGTTTTAAAAATTTAGAAGGCAGTGTTTTGGTTGACTGCCCGTCTATTTGTGTTTCTGATGGCAGGAGTGGATGGAAGGGCTCCTGTAGATGCTCTGAGGGTTCCCTTCTCTTTCCCTCTCACAAGGTCTGTTTCTCCTATCATCAGTTTCATTTCTTCATCTCTTTACACTTCCTGTATTGGTCCTCCCTCACTGCTCTTCTATTAGAGAAGCCAACAGGATTCAAATAATAAATAGAAAGTGTTTAGACACCCCCAAGCCCTTGGCTCTCATTCTTCAACTTCCAAGAAGCAACAGGGTTCTCCAATTCTCTGGGGGCCCCAGGCCTTGACCTGCCTTGGTCGGAAGCTGGTTTGACTTTGCGTGGTGGGCACACAACATAATACACAGATCATGTATCATGGAAATGTACACTTAAAACCTATATATTTTCATTAACCAATGTCACCCCAGTAAATGTAATAAAAAAATAAAAACACATCAGAAATAATGTAGATTCCAATGCATGGGACCCTGTAGACGGCTTGGCCCCAGCCCTCTGGGTGGAACTGTGTGATCCTAAGACCTGCGTCTCCAGAAACACTGTATATGCAGCCTTTCTAATCACTGAAGGCCATAATCTCTCCTGCCCTCAAACAGGGAGAGAATGGGATTAGGGGAACTGCAATGCATCACATTTATACTCACTGTTGGGAGACAGGAACTCCCTAGAACATGACTGTTGGGAGACAGGAACTCCCTAGAACATGGTGCACACCTGGATCACTCTGACTCTTTGCATCACTCGATTCTTCACGAATTAAGGCTTTTAGTCGTCCTTTCATGGCTCCTACTTCCAACCTTTTGATGTGTCACTGGAAACATAAAACTCACCTCAGCACCTTCTTCCTAAATGTCCGGGTCTCTCTGTTCCCCAAACACATGTACTTCCTCATGCCCACGCTTTTTTCCTACTGTTCCCTCTACCCTTCGTGCCCTCTGTCTACGGCGAAATTCAAGTCCTTCTTAAAATCGACTGTCATTGCTCTCTCCTTTCTGAAACTTCCCATGCTAACAGCTGTGATGATAGTAGGAGGAGGAGTACTGTGAATAATAAAGATAATAAAATGAAGTCAGTGCTTTAACTGACAGGGACTGGGCTAAGTCCTTTAAATGAATACACTTTATCCTAATAAGGCGCTGTGAGATGGTGCCATTGTGATCACCATCAGACCGATGAAGTAATGAAGACCTAGCACACAGTGGCTAAAGCTCCATCAAATATCTTGTCCAAGGTCACATGGTCAAGGTCAAGGTAAGGGGTGGGGCAGGTCCTTGAACTCACCCTCTGACCCCAGAACTCAATCTTATTCCGAAATCAGAGTGATTAAACCCTATACAGACAGTCTCCCACAACACGCAGGCTAGACTCCATTCCCCCTTTGCTCAAAGGCCCTCTGCTTGCATCATTAAACAAAATTATAACAACGAACTACATGTTAATGCTAAGACCGACAAATGACAAATGCCATCACTGAAATAAAATAAACTTGCAGGGTGGACCCAATAGTAGAGTGAAGATGACAGTGAAATTAAAGGCAGATCAATAAAATTTACTCTTACTTAACTTGAA
>NW_005368491.1:1009476-1013102 GCF_000412655.1 Myotis brandtii | reverse complement strand
GGGAGGGAGGGAGGGAGAGGGAGAGGGAGAGAGAGAGAGAGAGAGAGAGAGAGAGAGAGAGAGAGAGAATGGAGCCCAGGATCTGTGGGACAGTAACTGCTGATGATCTAATCTTGCATCACTGAAATCTCAGCAGAGGAGGAAGAGTGTGGGACTGAGAAAGTGATTGAAGAAATAAGGGTTGAAAAGTCCTCAGATCTGGTAAAAGGTATTACACCGACACACCTAACTTTTTACAATTAGCGTTATGATGGTACCACTTCCCATAAGATGTAGATACTTGCAATCATATAGGTTCTTTGACCTCTTATCCTTATACCATGGTTGTCATATGCCTTATATCTACATACATTATACTAGAAATGTTACAACTGTTTTATTTTAAACAGTCCTGTGTATTTTAAAGAAACAGAGGCAACAACAATATTTTCTGTTTATTTAGATAGTTTCCATTTTAGATTTTCTGATTGCTTCTTGAAGATTTGAACTTTCATCTGGAATCACTTTCCTTTAGCATTGACTTCAGTGATAACAGCTGCTTTGAAATCCTTACTTGCTAATGCCAACATCTCGGTCATCTTGGGTCGGGTTGGTTGGTTGTCTTTTCTCTGAAACTGGGTCACATTACTTGGTTCTTATGTTGCATGATTTGGAGCGACTCCTGAGCATTGTGACCATGATGCAGTGGAGACTGGATTTGGTTTATTCCTCCAGAGACTCGATGTTTTTGTCTCGGCAGGCAATTCATTGGGTTGGGTTCAAACGGGGATTTTTCTTGGGTGCTAGATCGAATCTGGGTTCAGTTCTTTTATCGTTAGCTGCTCTGTGTTCAGTCTGCCCCTCCCACGTGTGTGTGACTCAGGGGTCAGTCCAGGACCCAGAACTTGGGGCTCCCCCTCTCAGAATGTCTCCTGAGATTTCCCTCTTTCCAGTGGCCCCCCGTTGCCCCAAATGCCTGCTAGCTCTGCCGACCTGCGGGAGTGCGGGTTGTCTGCCGGAGCTGTGGACAGCCTGCCTGACCCTGACTTGCTCCTGGGGACAAAAACTAAAAAATGGAAAATCACCTCCAGCTGCTCCCTTTTCCACGCCTCGCACCCCTCCAGAACCCGCCTGCTTTTCTCCACATCCCAGTATTGTTTTTTATTTTGTCCAGAACCTGGACGTGGGTTCAGCTGGAGCTTACTCCACAATGGAAGCAGAAATCTCCTTGAGGTTTTGACATGACATTTTGTTAAAACTCAAAATTAAGTTTGGAAGAATGCCATTTCTAAACATCCATCCTCTCCCTGGCTGGGCAGCTCAGGGGGTTAGAGCATCCTTCTGATACACCAAGGCTGCAGGTTTGATCTCCGGTCAGGGCACATACCAGAAGCAACCCATGAATGCATCATTAAGTGGAACAACAAGTTGATGTCTTAAAATAAAAAACAAAGAAGTCCTTTCTAAACAAGGTCCTATTTTGTCTATCCATCTGTTTCTTCAAAGTTCCTCAGTAAAATTCTCTTCACATACATCCTGCACATTTCTTATCAGAGAAGCACCTAGGCTTATCATACTGAAATTGCTTGTTTCATTTGCCTATATTTCCTTGTAATTACTTTGCTGATTTTGGAGATGGGGTTTGTGGCAGCCAGACTTCTGCTCCTTGTCATGACCAATGGGCAGTTTCATTCCGAAAGCACATGCTGAACGTCACATGGCTTCACCAAGACCGTCAACGGTCCAGTCTGGTTCCTGGTCTGCCCCCTTGAGATCTTCCGGTTAAAATCCCTGATCTCAGGTTGGTTCTAATTGTCTCTTCAGTGCAGAGTTCAAACATATAAGATAACTAGAGGCCCAATGCACGAAATTCATGCAAGGGGCTCAGCCCTCGCAGCCCAGCGGCCTCATGGCCTCGTGGCCCTGCCCACTGGTCGTTCCGGAAGGTCGTCCGGAAGGTCGTTCCGCTGTCTGGTCTAATTAGCATATTAGCTCTTTATTATATAGGATGAAACAGGCTCTGTCTTGCTGGTAACCTCACATGCTGTTACCTTCAAGAGCTCTGCATGGACAATTTAGACAGAATGGAGAAGAGGTGCAAGCCATTTTCCATGCTGTTCTTTTTCTTTTTTTATTTTAAATAGATGGAACCACTCTGAATGGAAATTTCCCACAAAAATGCAGAAATACCTTAAGACTGAGTTTTTCTTTTCTTTGGGATAAATAATCATCTAGTTACCTGAACTAAATGTGAAAAATAAAAAAAATAAAAAGGAGAGCTAATTTAAAACTAGACACAAAATAGAGCTCATTATTGAGTTTTTGAAGTTGACTTATTTTTAAAAATTAATTAATAGATATTAAAATCAAGATCAGGAAAATTTAAATCAACTTGTCTCCTAAAGCCATACAGACAATTTCTGTTCTTCCATGGTACTTTTATATTCTGAATAACCGCAGCTTTCCATGAAAATGCATTTGAAGTTAGGCAAATGTTTGGTATATCTCTAGCATCTAATAGGAACTTGTTTGTTGAATAAAATACAAAGTAAAAAAGAAAATATTATTTTCCATAAAGAAGATCTCGTTTCTTAAATGTTATTTAGAAAAACAAAAAGTACCTTTAATCGCATGAGTAGTGGTGACACCTGAGAAAATTGTTCATTCGGACAGAAGAGCTTAATATTTTATTGTGCTGCGTAATACTCTCCTAAAAGAAATAATTTCTTCCCCAAAGAAGTTACAAGAGACCAAGAGCATGCTAAAAATACTTTATTGTCATTAACAAACACATTAAATATACATAGTAAGTGTAATACACTGCGCATCTGATGAAACACAAATAGCATTCATCAAGGTTAAAAAAATACAGCCATAGAATGGAAAGATGAAACACACACAAAAAATGAACAGTTTTCAAATGTTGCATGGCTTTACCATGCACCATAGACAGTCTACAACCTTTCTGATAAACTCCAGGGGACTGAACATGCGTGGTTTGGGGAGATGAGCTGCCAGATGTTCTGCAGAAGGAGAAATGCTAGCTCTCTGGAGTAGTGTTCACTCCCGGCCCAGTGCTGCCCACTGGAAGAAACTGCACTGTGTTTCTTTACCAAGAGGACACACGAAAAACTTCTTCCCGTTGTTAGGGCCCATCTTCAACACTGTTCTCAGGATGGAGCGTTTGCCGTGGTTGCAGAACGGGAAGGAGAGGTCTGCCCACTACCGGGACAAACAGAGAGACAGAAGAGCGTGGAGGGAAGTGAGAAGTAACCAGGGGTTCGACCTGGGCACCTTCGGTTAGTGCCATATTGCCTTCATTGCTGTGACTATCAATTTGATGTTGTAAAACTGACAGAAGTCATTCATTGTTACCATTGAAAAAGCCTATCCTATCTAATAAAAGAGAAACATGGTAATTAGCCGTACATCTGCTACCCTTCCCATTGGCTAATCAGGGCGATATGCAAATTAACTGCCAGCCAAGATGGCGGCCGGCAGCCAGGCAGCTTGAAGCGAACAGGGAGGCTTGCTTGCTCCAGTGACAGCGGACTCCAACGTTCCCCGCCTGACTTGCCGGCCTCTCAGCTGCAACTCTAAGCAACTATGTTGCAAATATAGAAGCTAAACAAAACCCCAGAAACCTG
>NW_005368491.1:991141-1007925 GCF_000412655.1 Myotis brandtii | reverse complement strand
AATTTTTGTGCACCGGGCCTCTAGTCTATATATATAAAAGCCTAATATGCTAAGTGTCCTCTTGGGAGTTCCACTGACTAGGAGTTCGATTGCTTGCTATGACGTGCGCTGACCATCAGGGGGCGGCAAGGAATGAAGGGAGGCCCCAGCCGGCAACCAGCAGTTGGCAGCTGCTAGGAACCCTACCTGTGCATGAATTTCATGCACTGGGCCTCTAGTCTCCTATAAGAAGCACCTCTTACAATTTTGCTTGGATCACACAGAAAATTGCCATAATTCAGAACTTTCCTTTGTCTTGCTGTAAAGCAAGCACCAATGTTCCTGCAGATCTGTTTTAGTTACTGGTAAAACTATTAAGATCATCTGGTCAGTGTGGGTCAGTGGTTAGGATTTACATATGAACCAGGAGGTCACGGTTTTGATTCTGTCAGGGCATATGCATGATTATTGGGCTTGATCCACAGTAAGGGGCATGCAGGAGGAAGCAGCCGATTGATGATTCTCATCATTGATGTTTCTATCTCTCTTTCCCTTTCCCTTCCTCTCTGAAATCTATAAAAATGTATTTAAAAACAAACAAACACTATTAAGATCAGAGAATGTTCATGATTCTAATACTAGACTTCCTTCGTCTCCTAAGCAAAGAATGAATCCAATACAGAATTACTCAAACTAATTTAGGCAGTTCCACTGTGCTACTCTTGTTCTTATTAAGTTTGGCCTCAAGATGGGTATCAAGCAGGCTGTGATATGATTAATATTGCTAATATTTCTCCATTACATCTATAAAAGCTTCCCAAGGAGCCAATCTGTGTGGCAGGAGGGAGTCAGTCTTGTGCTGGGGTTAAGATCTGAAATCATGATCAGATTTTCCCTGGGAACTTCCTTAAGAAGATCCTGCATTGAAGACAGATACTTTCCCTCTCAATAAGGCTAACCTGAACATTGTGCCCAGCTCAGGAACAGATCCGTTTTTCTCTTCTCTGTTACGCACTAGATCAGGGATGGTGAACCTATGACACGCGTGTCAGAGGTGACATGCGAACTCATTTTTTTGGTTGATTTTTCTTTGTCAAATGGCATTTAAATATATAAAATAAATATAAAAAATATGTCTTTGTTTTACTATGCTTGCAAATATCAAAAAATTTCTATATGTGACACACACCAGAGTTAAGTTAGGGTTTTTCAAAATGCTGACACGCTGAGCTCAAAAGGTTCGCCATCACTGCTCTAGATGAAGCAGTTGAAAAGCATGTATCGTCAAACACGAGAGTGACATTCAGCACAGTGGGATGCTCACACTCTGAGGAATGCAGAGTGAGAATGACCAGAAGGACCTGATTGTTGTTGTTCTTGTTAATCCTCACCCGAGGATATTTTTTCCATTGATTTTCAGAGAGGGTGGAAGGGGAAGAGAGAGAAATGTGGGAGAAACACATTGACTGGTTGCCTCCTGAAAGCACCCCAACGGGACCAGGGATCGACCTGCAACCCAGGTAAGTGCCCTTGATCAGGAATTGAACCTGAGACTCTTCAGTGGTGCATGGGCTGACACTCTAACCACTGAACCATACTGGCTGGACCCAGAAGGACCCAATTCTTGTTTCCCATCTCCCATTCATTTTCAGGGGCACATGCACAGATCAATGAGGTGTGAGGAATCGCCTACATCTGCACTGTTACTGTGCCATCACGACTGTTGGATCATGCTCGAGCAGTAGGAGTCGCTAAGTTTACTGTAAACCCAAGGCATGGTAATGATTTTTCCTATGTAGCTCTATGCAGGGCACCTGAAGGTTTTGACAACAGCACGGAGATGAAGAAGAGCACATCTGTACCTTGAATTATTTAGCCACCTGGGAAAATTACTCAATGCCTTTCTATTTTTATAAACCAAGGGCAAAACTTCTACACGGTGGTTACAAACAGGAGACACTCTACTAATACAAGGGCTATTATTTGATTAAAATATTTGATGAACCTCCTTAAATTTTAATTCAAGCTTCAGATTGAATGTCAACATGGCTTTTTAAATTTAAAGGTAAGACCGGAAAAGGATGGCTACGTGCTACATTTCAATGACCGCAGTATTCAACTACACCAGAGCAAGACTGATAAATCTCACACTTACTTCGAAAAACCCGCACTGCGCTTCCCTGGGAAGGGGACACGTGTAGAAGGGCCTGCCCTTGTTCTCGCCGCCCTTGCTCACGACCCGGAGGACACAGAGGCGGCGGTGCTGACTGCAGCGAGGGACGGGAGCCAGGGGCGCACAAGCACCATCCGTCGTGTCCATCTGAGGTTCCCTGTAACGACAGGTGACAAAACAACTCCAGCACATGGTGCGAAGGGGATCACTCACAGCTCCTCAGCCCATAGAATACAAAGTAATTGTATCAAAAAGTGGACCCTGGTCAACTCCAGGTAATCACACAACTGCTAAGGCCAATTCTTGCTTTTCCCAGGTAAGTCTAACTTCCTTCCTAGGCCATCTGTGTGCCCACAGCAGGTCGTTTAAATATGCACATAACAGCGCAGCTGCGCGGTGATGCAATGCAGCCAGCTCCGCTAGTTTGCATCTGTGATGGTCGGTTCTCCTCGTACCCCACGTTAGTGCAGCCCCTTTTATTTCCTCTAAAATACCCCCAGGCCCAGCTGCTCCCCCACCGGGGAAGTGATGAGCGCAGTCTCCTCTCATTGCTTTCTCACCACAGGCCAACGCTCAGCAGTGGCCCTGCCTCGTCACGGAGTCGCTCCTTCCACTGTCCACTTACAGACGGCTTCCTCGCTTCCCTGGGTCAAGGCCGCTGTAGTAGCTGCAGCCGCGGCTCAGTGAGGGGCAGGCAGCGGGCGGAGCGGAAACCTGCCCGGTGTGAAGCGGGCGGGGATCCTGGAGCTCACCATGAGACTTACCTAAAGTCCATAAAAGGCCAGCACTTTACTGTAGACTGAGAGAACATGCCCGGCCAGTGTGGCTCAGTGGTTGAGCGTCGACCTATGAACCAGGGGGGTCATGGTTCGAATCCTGGTCAGGGCACATGCCCGGGTGTTGGGTGCAGGAGGCAGCCGATCAATGATTCTCTCTCATCATTGATGTTTCTATCTCTCTCTCCCTCTCCCTTCCTTTTTGAAATCAATAAAATATATATATACAGTGGGGCCTTGACTTACGAGTGTCCCGACTAACGAGTTTTTCGAGATATGAGCCATCTCTCGGCCGATTTTTTGCTTTGAGTTGCGAGCTAAAATTCAGGTTACAAGCCAGCTTCAGATACCCCACCGCTAGTTGGCGCAGCGAACGTCACAGTGAACGCCACAACATCAGCCCAGCATCACGTGTCTCACTCGTTCACTTTTTGATTTGATATACGAGTAATCTGAGTTACGAGCTCCATCACGGGACAAATTAAACTCGTAAGTCAAGGCCCCACTGTATATATTTTAAAAACTGTATCGAGCAGTTATTCTTAACTGCTTAAACATTGGTTCCACTGTCTAATTTATAACCCAGGAGCTGGATAAAATTTAAGTCTATCTAAGGACCGGTCTGAAAACAGGCCTCATCCACGTGTTGATGAGATCAGTAACTGAGAGATCAAAAGGAGAATTAATTATCACATAATTACTAAAGAAAAGCGGAGCTGCCTGCCAGGGCTCCGAGGGGACACCCTGCTCTGCGGGTACCATGTGGGGGGCTCCTGCTCACCGTCCTGTCCGCAGACGAACACGGCAGCTGCCAGACAAGTGGGAAAATGAACTAAGTGGCAGCAATTTGCGATTTGTTCCTGGGGAAGTGGCTGGGTGCGGGAGGGCTGCTGCGTAAATGCATCCCATCCCTTGGCACTTATTTTGCTGGCAGATCTGGATTGGTTTAGAGGCTCAGGCCTGGGGTTCTTTTTTCCACACGTGCCCACGCCGCACCGTCTCCAAGCGAGGCAGTGAGCTGTGATTAATCACACCACCCTCCTGCTAATGGCTGAGGAAGAAATCACTGAAATTTAAGGTTCCATTAATGTTTTTTTAAGTCTCTAATTCGTTAGTGAAATTGTCTGAGATTTTCCACAAAGCACCGAGGAAATAAAAATATGCCGGGATATTTCATCTGGGTACAGCAAATGCCACGATATTTTAAAATGATCACATCTGCTGCTTTTATGCTCAAAAAGGCTCCTTGAAAAGGATTTTTTCTCCAGGACTGCTCCCAACTCAGACCCCATCACCGGCTCCTTCGTGAACTTTCCATCATGAGCCATGAACTAGGGTTAGGAAGAGAAGGTGGGGTGCTGATCGAGTTCAAGCCTGGCCCCCACACTTTAGTTCAAGCATCTATCATTTGAAAGAGTGATGGACGAAACGTAAGGCAGTCATTATACATGATTATAAACAAAACATTTTTAAAAGTCAGTCAGGGATGAATCATCGGGATTCACTGATGGTAAATTTAGAGTTGGGATGGGAAACTTGAGACAGAAGCATCTACGGACCAAAACTGTCTCAGAAATCGGTTAGGCTTTAAGGATTCCCAGAGGCTGGTCTAGGAGCGTACGCCACGTGGTGCCTCATCTCGCTGCCCACAGGAAGAATCGGTGCATCAGCACAGAGCTCACCAGACACCCAGCAGCTCACCAGACACCCAGCAGCTCACAGACACCCAGGAGCTCACCAGACACCCAGCAGTTCACCAGACACCCAGCAGCTCACCAGACACCTAGCAGCTCACCAGACACCCAGCAGCTCACAGACACCCAGGAGCTCACCAGACACCCAGCAGTTCACCAGACACCCAGCAGCTCACCAGACACCTAGCAGCTCACCAGACACCCAGCAGCTCACAGACACCCAGGAGCTCACCAGACACCCAGCAGTTCACCAGACACCCAGCAGCTCACCAGACACCTAGCAGCTCACCAGACACCCAGCAGCTCACAGACACCCAGGAGCTCACCAGACACCCAGCAGTTCACCAGACACCCAGCAGCTCACCAGACACCTAGCAGCTCACCAGACACCCAGCAGCTCACAGACACCCAGGAGCTCACCAGACACCCAGCAGTTCACCAGACACCCAGCAGCTCACCAGACACCTAGCAGCTCACCAGACACCCAGCAGCTCACAGACACCCAGGAGCTCACCAGACACCCAGCAGTTCACCAGACACCCAGCAGCTCACCAGACACCTAGCAGCTCACCAGACACCCAGCAGCTCACAGACACCCAGGAGCTCACCAGACACCCAGCAGTTCACCAGACACCCAGCAGCTCACCAGACACCTAGCAGCTCACCAGACACCCAGCAGCTCACAGACACCCAGGAGCTCACCAGACACCCAGCAGTTCACCAGACACCCAGCAGCTCACCAGACACCTAGCAGCTCACCAGACACCCAGCAGCTCACAGACACCCAGGAGCTCACCAGACACCCAGCAGTTCACCAGACACCCAGCAGCTCACCAGACACCTAGCAGCTCACCAGACACCCAGCAGCTCACAGACACCCAGGAGCTCACCAGACACCCAGCAGTTCACCAGACACCCAGCAGCTCACCAGACACCTAGCAGCTCACCAGACACCCAGCAGCTCACAGACACCCAGGAGCTCACCAGACACCCAGCAGTTCACCAGACACCCAGCAGCTCACCAGACACCTAGCAGCTCACCAGACACCCAGCAGCTCACAGACACCCAGGAGCTCACCAGACACCCAGCAGCTCACCAGACGCCCAGCCGCTCACCAGACGCCCAGCAGCTCACCAGACCACCCAGCAGCTCACCAGACACCCAGCAGCCAGACCCCTCTGAGGTCACCTGAGACCCCGCCCACGCTGACTCTCTCTGCTCCGCCCCGGTTGGCTAGATGGGATGCATGGGAAGAAGACTCCTCTCCTTCAGTTCATTTGGAATCTAATGAACAAAATAAACTGACACACAAAATAGGACCAGAGGCCCGGATGCATGGAGCAGACTGACAGATCTCAGAGGGGAGGGGTGGAGGGGACTGGAAGAGATTAACCAGAGAACATACATGCATATATGCGCAGCCCACGGACACAGACAATAGTGGAGGGAAGGCCTAGGGTGGGGTGAGAGCTAGGTGGAGGGAGGCAAAATGGGAGGTGGGGGGAGTGTAAGACTGTCAACAATTTTTAAAATGCTGCATATACAGCATTTCTTTCAGAAGGAAAACCTCCCCGACAAACAGTTTGGGGAAGAAAATTGTGGCGCTGTCCCTCTGAAGGAGGCTGACGTCAGGTTGGGCCAGCTGGGAAGCCCGGATGAAGGACTAAACACGGAGGGAAGGTGTGGACAGACAGCGCCAGCAGCTGCCATAATCACTAAAGAGCAAGAGGTGACGCTGTCGTTAAACGTCTGTATCTCAGCGACATCCACGGGGCCTTCTCCCGGGGGCACTGGCGGTCCATAAGCACACCTGCTGGGCAGTATTTACCAGCTGTACGTGCACCCCTCTCACTGCAGACACACGTGCTCTTTGGGCCTTTGTGGTGGGAACGAACACCACCATCCCACGGCAAGAGGTGACGCTGTCGTTAAACGTCTGTATCTCAGCGACATCCACGGGGCCTTCTCCCGGGGGCACTGGCGGTCCATAAGCACACCTGCTGGGCAGTATTTACCAGCTGGACGTGCAGCTCTCACTGCAGACACACGTGCTCTTCGGGCCTTTGTGGTGGAAACGAACACCACCATCCCACAGGGCTGTCTGAGGTGCAGCCACTGTCTCCAGCAGAAACGTCACTAAAAAACTCAGATCTCTCTCTTTAGAATAGAAGACACTCACTAACCTGCTGCAAATGGTAGCCTCCCTTTTAGAAAAGCTTTCTTTCGTTGGAAGGAAATAAAATAAAAATGCTAACAGTGGTGACTGATAGCAGGTAAGATCATGGGTGTTTTAAATATTTTTCTTTATGTACTTTCCAAAGGTTCGGTATTGAGCATATCCATGGTGACAGGCAGAAAAGAGTAACTTGTTACCGATGTGGAGGATTCTGTTTTTCATTCCCTCCCCCTCCCCCTCTTACATTATAAACTGGAGAAGGAAGAAGCATGTGCCTCGTCTCTCAGGTGTGACTTACAGGACCGAGGACCTCTCAGCTTCCTTCGTGTAGATAACTTTGACGACATTGATATAAAAATGAGAAGCAAAAGTAGTAATTATGTAGAAAGAAAGAAAGAAAGAAAGAAAGAAAGGAAGAAAGAAAGAAAGGAAGGAAGGAAGAAACAGATATTTCCAAAAGATGAACCTGACAAAACTGCTTTCTACAGTGGCCAATTAGACCCTGGATTTTAAAATGTGAAAATTTTATGTATAAAATGCAATTCAAGTGACTTTTTCTACATCTATAGCAACGGCAAATTCAGCCCTAAGTCAAAACCCACCCCAGGGACTCAGTTTGGAAAATTGCTATTAAACTGATGCTTGTGATCACTTTAAAATAAACAAAACACACACACACACACACACACACACACATACATACAAAAAATAAAAAACTTAACGCAAATGCCTTGGAGATCAAGGTTGAAGCATCATACCTGTTAGAAAGCCCAGGGCTGCGACTTCCTGCGCCTGGCGACGAGCCGTGGGCTGTTTTCTGTCTCTTGCAGGCGGGACTCCGTAATCTGGAGACGGAGGGAAACACACACACACACACACACACACACACACACACACAAAATAAAAAACTTAACGCAAATGCCTTCGAGATCAAGGTGGAAGCATCATACCTGTTAGAAAGCCCAGGGCTGCGACTTCCGGAGCCTGGCGACAAGCCGTGGGCTGTTTTCTGTCTCTTGCAGGCGGGACTCCGTAATCTGGAGACGGAGGGGGATAGGCTTGTTGCGTCGGGTGGTTGAGCTGCATTGTTGGCTCTCTCCTCAGAGGGGCGAGGCGTGTCACTGAGACAAACCTTAGTGGGAAGAGGGCTTTGAAATTCCCCATCTAGAATCTCGTGTGGGCCTTTCTTTCTTCCTGGTGGCCTGGATTTATTGCTGAAATCGGTCAAGACCAGGGTTGTCGTTCCAAAGGCAGTTTTCCTGTTGATCTTCACTTCTGAGCTTGGCTTTCTGAAGCCGTTGCAGGGGTACTTCACCACGTGGCTCAAGGCAGCGGAGTTTTCCTCATTCTTGAGCCTGGAATCTGGAAGGAGAGAAGAAATTCTGCAGTATGCCTGTAGATGTAATATTGAGTATTGGAAACATGGTTTTATTTGATGAAAACATTTAGTTCACGTATTACGGTGAACTAATATGTAGAACGAATAACACACTAATATGTAGAACGAATAACACGAAGTGAGCTTGGGCAATGCATAATTAATCTCCTGCTAGGAAAGGAAGCATAACATGCAACAAAGCTTTAACAACGCCGAGGGACCCGGAGCTGGGTTTCACAAAGACTTTCCCTTGCTTCCTATTGCGTTGAGGCAGCTACATCGGGGGTGGGGAACCTTTTTCCTGCCAAGGGCCATGTGGATATTTATAACATCATTTGCGGGCCACACAAAATTATCCACTTAAAAATCAGCCTGTTCTATTTGGCCAAACATTTAATGAACTCACCCCCAATACAGTGGCAGGGCCAGACCAAGCGATTTCCCCACCCCTGCTCTGAAGGTTCTTCCGCTCTCATTTGGTTACCATCAGGCAGGGGTAACTGAGAGGTGGTGTGTCTACGAGCTTCAGAGCCAGCAGCTAGAGGCTGCGTCCGGGGGGTCAGGAATGTTTCGGGGAATGACAAGACAAAGCGGAAGGCTCATTAAAAATAAGACGCATTACAGAGATTTAACATTTATCCCAAATGTTTCAACCCAGCATCCTCAGATTGTGGAGTCTGTACTGTAAGGCATTCTCGACTGCAGTTAAGATGGATGTCTGTCATACTCAGAAAACAAACAAACAGGAAAACAGCCAGACGCGTCAAGGCAGTAAAGGTGGAAACCCAAGGCTGGTTTTCTGAGGGCTCCTAGCTGAGGGACGCGGGAGGGACAGGCAGACACAGGAGCGATGCGGTCCCTTTGTCCCTTCTGCTCTGTGCGAGGGGCACCTTGGCCCTTCCTTCCGCCCAGAGAACACACCGCCATCCGACAGCTAACACAATGCGGGGTCTCTAAGTCAAGAACGAACTTTCTCATCTCTAATTGAAGAAAGAAAGAACACTCTGAGAATACAATAGAGGCCAGAGGCCGCATCCATGTAAGGTTCTTAATCACCAGTTTCCTCGAGGTTCCGCATTCCGCATTCTCCAAATTGTGAACCACAAAGCATTATTCTGTGGGATTTCAATGGAATCAGCACAATTGTCCGGGTAAAGACTTTAATAACAAGGGGCGGGCAGCTTAAAGAAGAGAAGGAAAAATGCGGCTCTTTTCTATTCCACCTGCAAAGATATTCTTACAGGGACCCTCCCTCCCCATTGACGAAACCTTGGGACTGAATGACAGACTGCAGAGTTGCTGAAATCTGCATAAAACAGAGCTTTCCTGAATAATTCATCAGGACCCCAGAGCGCAGATGCGAGCCTGTCAGTTCCTGAGACACGCAGGCGCACACTTTTTTAGCACAAGAGTTTTGTGTTTTCCCTCCTGCCCCCCAGAACGTCAGCGTGGGGTACATGCAGCGGAGTGTCGCCCTGGTTAAGAGACATCGAGCTAGAACAAGGTACGTCCCTGACCTGGTGTAATGAAAGGTCTGTGAGAAGGAACGCATTCCAAGTCCACGTTCATGCTTACCCGCAGGCCTGGGTGCCAGGCAAGCGTCGCAGGCCCGGGCAGAAGGCATGTTTATCAGGGTGCAGACCCCACACGCCCAGGCCTCTTCCCACTTCCTGGCCACGTGGTCCCCAAGGTGGTCCCGATGGGGCGTTGGGCCGACGGCAGTGTTTCTCGAGGGCGGCCTGCTGCGGAGAATTTTTACAGCTGACCATGAACCCTGCCATTGCTGCCTTGTTCTTATACATTCCAGGTGTTTGGGGAATCTATTACAGAACCATGAATATACCCAAATGCCATAGGTTTACTACTGCAAACTACCTCAAGAAAATGTCTTCACTTGGGCCCTGCGGCTGCTGTTCAAGACAGAAATACCACATAAAAGATTTTATTCAGGATCAAGGAGTCGTGGTTTTGCTACTGTGTTTTTATACCAACTAAAAATATTTGATATACCCCCAGGAAGCATTTCTCAAATAATGTTTTAACTAAGAGGTTCTCTTCCCAAAGCAAAACTAAAATATCTTTTTTCAGACAAATCACGGGAGAGGAAGAGTCACATGGACATTAGGATATTGAAAGTGAAATAAAGTTTGGCTCAGTGGATAGAGCGTCGGCCTGCGAATTGAAGGGTTTCGGGTTCGATTCCAGTCAAGAGCACATGCCTGGGTTGTGGGCTTGATCCCTAATGTGGGGCATGTAGGATGCAGCCTGTTGGTGATTCTCTCTCATCATTGATGTTTCTCTCTCTCTCCCTCTCCCTTTCTCTCTGAAATCAATGAAAATATATTTTTAAAAAAGTGAAATAAAGTTTTACATTTTCTTCAGGTGCTTCTGGAATTCTCCACAGAAGCTACTAAGGCCGGTGCCAATGGGCTGGTCTATAGTGAGGACAAGAATCTCCATCCTCCTGTTATTTCACTGTGGTCCACCCGTCAGAGGAGGGGCTATGGAGGTCAGGTGACCGATGGCGTTTTAGCTCAAGGTCATCCCACAGTGGGCTCCTGGGCCCCTCCTGTGGTTACTTCCCCTGTTCCCGAAAGCATCACTGCAACAGACAGACTCAGCTACCGGCAAAACCACCAGTCCGCTGTTTCACCAATAAGACATACATTTTGTAAAGAGAGCTCTTTCATGTTTTATGTCATTTCTAAATAAAGCGAGACGTTTGAAGATCATCTTTCCAGTTATTGACATATCTACACCTCCTCCTATTCACGTTGCAAACAAGATTGCAGCCAAAGGCTGGATAGTAACATCTGAGCTGGGGACTTGCCACTGAATCAGAAGTGGTCCAAAAGTCCCCTGTGGCTCCTCCTGGTTCTTCATGATGTTATTTACTATTTCCTTTTTAATTTTTAAATATATTTTTATTGATTTCAGAGAGGAAGGCGAGGGAGAGACAGAAACATCAATGATGTGAGAAAATCATGGATCAGCTGCCTCCTGCATGCCCCCCCACTGGAGATCGAGCCCACAACCTGGGCATATGCCCTGACCGGGAATTAAACTGTGACCTCCTGGTTCATAGGTTGGCGCTCAACCACTGAGCCACGCTGGCCAGGCACTATTTCCTTCCAAGGTTCCAACACTTCTGAGTTAGGTCTTCTTATTAACAGCCTGAGAGCTATTCCGTTGTGGTTCCCTTACGAATGGCCTTTTATGAAAGTGGGGCCACTGCTACCCGCTGACCAGGCATCTCACCCTCTGTCGGCACGGCGAGCATCTTCGCTCTGGCAGTGAGGACAGAAGTATGTCATTCTGCTGTTCTCTCCCAGGCGACACACGGTTATTCTGCTGCGGCACCGGCCGCAGTGAGGACGCCCGTAAACCTTATAGTGTTTGGAGACAGCCAGTCCTGCTTTACGGCACTAAAACCAAACAAAGGAACAACATTATAACGTTATCCACAAAACAGTGTTGCTAAGGAGCCAAAGGCAAGTTCTTGAAAGCCATTTCTGAAAATAACTTTTTAAAAAAAAATGTACGTTTGTATATACTAGTCTGTCTGGATAATCTTTTCTTTCATCTGAGAAAAAGATACTGGCAAGATTCAGCAATATTTGTTAAATAAGATTTCCTGTGACATAATTAAGTAATTATTTTATTACTTATTAGTATTCAAAATTGTTCTTTGAATAGCTTTACCCTCTTATCTAAATGGGATATAAAGAGTTCCATAATTCAAAATGTCTTTCATGCTGTTAAGGTTTTAAAAAATTAAACGTAATTATGTAGTTAAAAGAAAAAGAGTAGATTAGCGTTAAATCCGATTATTTTGGGAACTCGGAAGCTGTCCACTTTGTTTCAACAGCCAACAGAGAATTTAACAAGACCATCTTGGTTGATCTGACAAAGGAGAGTTTTCAGTTTTTAATCCTCGATTCACTTAAAAAAAAAAAAAAATTCAAATGCCATTCTAGCAGAAAACAGGTTCCATTTTGGTATAAATTCTATTTCAAAAGACATTTGAGATTCTCCGTCACAGTTTTATTCTGCTCACGTATGTTTAAGGCTCCCACAGAAAGAATATTTTGGGTTTACATCAGCAGTGTGAAATTTCAAAAGCCCAGAAATATGGCTCACCATATATAAGCTGAAAATTAAACACACATCACATTAATTTAAGCAAAGTACTGAAATACCCAACTTAATCTGGGTAGAAAATGGGTAGCTGCCTAGAATTATACGAGAGGCCTGGTGCACGAATTCATGCATGGAGGGGGTCCCTAGGGGTGGCCTACGGAGATCAGACCCCAGATTGTGCCCCCAGCCTCACGGCCCCAGCTCCAGCCTCTCAGGCCCGCAGCCCCGCTTTGGCCTGGCACTGCCCCCTCACCTGCTCCAACATCCTGCCTGTGGGGCAATCGATCAGTGCCGGGCACCCCACCCGGCTCCCTTAGCGCCTGGGAGCTGGGCAGCAGCCCCAACCCCCACCGCCACCACTGGTCCCAGTCTGTGGGGCGATCGGATCCCCACTTGCACCTGCCTTGGCCTGGCACCGCCCACTCACCTGCTCCACCATCCCATCCCCCCTGTAGTTGGGGCCCATCAGGGCCGGCAGCACCTCCACTGCCACCCGCTGCCAGGGCTGCGTTGCCATGTTTCGTGCCGCCCCCTGGTGGTCAGTGCATGTCATAGCGAGTGGTCGAACTCCAGGTCTCCCAGTTGAACTCCCAGTCAAATGACCGCCCGAGCTCCACCATCCCACCACACCCCCCTGTAGTTGGGGCCCATCGGGGCCGGCAGCACCTCCACTGCCACCCGCTGCCAGCACTGCGTTGCCAACGCCCACTATGTTTCGTGCCACCCCTGGTGGTCAGTGCATGTCATAGCGAGCGGTCGAACTCCGGGTCTCCCAGTTGATTAAAACAACCATAGATACTCAAGGCAGATATGTAAAGCAAGAGGTTCATTAATATGTTAGGCCAATTAATGAAGAATTCCATAACACCAGCCTTTCTGAACATAGTAAAAGTAGAAATTTGGAATACAGAAAATGGACTGTGGAGAAAAAGTATTTGTGATGCTTTGTTAAAAAGATAAAATGTCTTTATTGAACTCTTTCTATATGTATATATGTATATATGCATAACTATAGCTCACAAAATTTATAGTTTAGCAGGTATTAATTTCATTCTCAAAACAGTCTTAGTGGTAGATTCTGATGGTCCCATTTTACAAATGTAAGGCTAACCTTAAAGTCATCTAAATAATCTCAACCACACAGGCAGTAGTGGCAAAACCTGACTGAACTGAGGGCAATTTAAAGAAATTAATTCTCTCCAGGCTTCCTATATTTTACTTTATATGCCCACAATAGAACAAGAGTTCAAGTCAAATGCTAACATAGTTGTTCCCCAACGTAGTATAAAGATACTTTAATTATAGTTGGATAATTTCGGACTGACCTGTGACCTAAAATTTTAAGATGTTAATTAGGCCCCTAACAGGACACTCGCCATTACTTCCATACTCTGACCACTAGGTGGCTATATACTGCCTTAACATTTCCGGTAGAACTGAAAGGGAAAACATTGACATTTTCCATAATAGAAAAAACCTTGGTCTTACCCTGTAGAAAAGAAGGCTGAAGTCACGTGTCATTTTCACTAGGTGTTGGATCTGTTCCTCTGTTAACTGACAAACCTGAAAATAGAAAAACAACTGAGGATAGTTTCATAATTTGCTCACGATAGAAAAATGATATGACTCACCAGTTCTAGATAACTGTAGACTTAAAATACATCCCCACATTCTAGAACTCTGTCTCATATATCTATTTATTGTCATTAACAGTAGTTTTAGTTTTTATTTAGTTTTTAATTTTTATTGATTTCAGAGAGGAAGGGAGAGGGAGAGAGAGATAGAAACATCAATGATGAGAGAGAATCACTGATTGGCTGCCTCCTACACACCCCAACACTGGGGATCGAGCCCTCAACCTGGGCATGTGCCCTGACCAGGAATAGAACCGTGACCTCCTGGTTCATAGGTTGATGCTCAACCACTGAGCCACGCCAGCCGGGCAATAGTAGTTTTATTTGTAATGCTAGTAACTACAAATTTTAAAAATTCCTATTTAAGTTCTAATTTGAGTTCTAATTCAAGTGTTTATTGAATATATCTTCTGTATAAGATGTCGTCAAAGTCCCAGCACGGACTGTCAGCCACCTTAAAAAGTCTTGCTGGGTTTGCAAAAAGAGAGAGAAAGAGAAAAGAAGGGAAAAAAAAGGGCACAGAAGTAGGTGACCATCAAGGTCACTACCAAGCTTTAAGAAGGTATGAATTTATATACATGCATTAATATCAAAGGACTTGTTAGCACATGGAAGAACTCAGGCATAGACTGCCCTCCAGAATTCCTCTGTGACACGGCCTGGCAGGATTAACCATCACGTGGCACATGTGGTTTCCATGGTAATTTCAGAAGAAAAACTGTCTGATGACTTACCCTGTGGCACGTGTATGAATGTATCCATGTCTATAAACAATAGAAACTAATTTATCAATGACTGTAAAATCTAAAGCCCTCTAATCAACAAAATCATTCTAAAAAAGCATCATATACATTTTCAATTACTTACTTAAAGTTTAGAACGTAGGCACTTCTAAAGTTCATCTTTTTCTGACTATATCTCATGTACTATATTCGGTTACACCTTGAAATGTTAAACTGCTTTTTCAATAATTATGCATGTGCTTTTATAGGGCTAAGAGCTAAGCTTCAGAAATGCCATTAATTTTTAAGCCCTCAGCCATCATGGGCCAATGATCTTTTACCAGATGAATGGCTGGTTTGGATGTACAGATAAAAAAGTAAAAGTAAATAATTAATTTATCATCGATGATAAGGATAGTCAAGGTAGCGATATTCTGGGTTTGGTCTTGTTTTTCAGAAACATTTCCATAGAGGTGTAGGTGATTGTAAAAAGCCTGTTGTTAAATTGTGTCATTATTCCCACATTACAGACATTAGGCAGTTTGTTTCAAGCGTCAAAAAGCAAAACCACCCTGGCTGGTGTGGCTCAGTGGGTTGGAGCATCATCCCATACACTGAAAGGTGAAGTGTTTGATTCCCAGTCAGGGCACAAGCCCAGGTTTTGGTTCGATTCCCTGTCCTGGTCCGCACATGTGTGTGAGACAACTGATCAATGTTTCTCTCTTTCTCTCTCTCTCTCCCTTCCCCTCTAAAAAACCAATGAAAATGTCCTTGTGTGAGGATTTAAAAAAAAAAAAAGCAAGCAGAACCTAACCTAGAACTATTATTAACTAGTTTCTTTTAAAATTTATTTCCTACTGATTTGGATTTCATGAAGACTGTCCAGGAAATAATTACACAAAATAAAACAGTATCTTTGGAGTCATGTAAAATAAAGAAAGAAAGAAAAAAGACTTAGTAATAGGGATTATTTGGGTCTGGCTAAAAGTCCTACTGGAGATTTCTTTTTTGGAAACTAAAATATATGTATCCCTCCACCTGGCTTAAGTTCTAACCTCTCCGACCTTCTCACAACTTTGCCCTGCTAATCACCCTGCTCTTTTCTACAATTTTAACGTCTCCCACTCGACCAGTATTTTTCTCTCAACATAAAAATAAGTTCATGTCTCTCCAGTTGAAGAACAAGAAAACGACAATAAAACCCAGTCCCTGTCCTGACATCTTCCTCAAGAAGTCCAGCATGTTCCCTTTATTCAGCTATTTTAACAAGTACTCCACATTATGGTCTGTTTTTCCCTAGTCCCTCACTCTTTAGTCTCTGCTACTTGACTCCCATTCTTATCATTCCATTAAAACTGCCTGTTCTAATACGTAGGAAACATGAGCCTGGCTGGTGTGGTTCAGTGGTTGAATGTCAACAATGAACCAGGAGGTCACAGTTTGATTCTCAATCAGGGCACATGCCTGGGTTGCGGGCTTGATCTCCAGTAGGGGGCGTGCAGGAGGCAGCCGATCAATGATTCTCATCATTGATGTTTCTATCTCTCTCTCCCTCTCCCTTCCTCTTTGAAATCAATATATATATATTTTTAAAAACGGAAACATGAGTGTGTGTTGAGTGTGAATTTAATATTCCAGATACAAAAAGAAAGTTGGGAGCTGAGTTCACTCATACAGTTGACAAATCTTTCTTTAATGCCAACCGTGTACCAGACAGTGTATTCTACATGCTTGGGTACACCCGTGAACAGAGACACACCTTCCACCTAAGAGACTGCATTCTAGCAGAGCGATATTTTAAACAGTAAAAATAACAAGTAAAGATCAGATGATGTTTGAACATGATCAAAATGGTATGAAGAAAATAAAAAGCAAAGCAAGTTAGGGAAGTCTGGGAGTATGAATTGGGAGGAGGGGATGCAACAGTGATTTTATTTTATTTTTTTATATAACTAGAGGCCCGGAGCACGAAATTCATGAACCCTCTCTGGATTTCTCCAATCTCCAATCCTGGACCCCTTGGGGGATGTCCGACTGCCAGTTTAGGCCCGATTGCCTGGTTGCCCCTAACTGCCCCCACCCCTGCTGGCCTGATCACCCCTCACTGGCTC
>NW_005368491.1:977902-991018 GCF_000412655.1 Myotis brandtii | reverse complement strand
GTTGCCCCCAACTGCCCCCCCTCCCGCTGGCCTGGTCACCCCACACAGCCTGCTGTTCAGTCATTTGGTCGTCCCTCAGTAACCCCCTTGCCGGCCTGATCATAGGCAGCCATCTTTGTGAGGGTGTGAGGGTTAATTTGCATATTACCTCTTTATTATATAGGATTTTTTTTTAAATCCTCATCTGAGGATATTTTTCCATTGATTTTTAGAGAGAGTGGAAGGGAGAGGGAACAACAGAAAGAAACATCGATTGGTTGCCTCCGCGGTACATGCCCTTGACCGGAATTGAACCCAGGACCCTTAGGTCCACAGGCAGACACTCTGTCCACTGAGCAACATCAGCTGGGCACAACAGCAATTCTAAATGGTGTGGTCAGGGTTGGCCTCATTGAGAGGTTGACATGAGATCTGTTTGGGGAGAATGTTACCACACTACACATGGAAGTGTTCCATGCTGGTCTTTTAAGTGTTTAAACACAGAGACAGCATTTTAAAATCCTCGTAACCTACTCTAACCGCTGGGTGGAGGCCACTGTCAAAGAGAGCTTCGTTTTTGATGATGTTGCCGACCCCAGGCAGCACTCGCTGATCCATTAACACGTCACAGAGCATCCGTCCCTGCTGCTTGCGCACTTCCCTTTCGGCTCGTGAGAAATTAAATTTAGGTGAACACACATCCAATTCTTCCATCATTCTTATCCTCTGTTGGCTTTCCATTGAGTCTCTGTAGGAAGGAATGAAAGACACATTCATCGTAAGTCTGGTTACAACTTCATAGTCTCATTTAAAATGAGCTTGGATAGAAATAACACTTCATGCTAATTGGGATATAAGTTATATAGCCAAGCAATGAAGACCCTAACAAACTATATTATTTGAAGGCTCTTTTAATATGAGGTATTGCCCGGCCTGTGTGGCTCAGTGGTTGAGCGCCAAACTATGAACCAGCAGGTCACGGTTCGATTCCCGGTCAGGGCACATGTTCGGGTTACGGGCTCCATCCCCAGGAGGGGGCATGTAGGAGGCAACCGATCAATGATTCTCTCTCATCATTAATGTTTCTATCTCTTGCTCCCTCTCCGTTCCTCTCTGAAATCAATAAAAATATGTAAAAATAAAATAAAAATGAGGTTTTATCCATTATAAAACATTTTTTAAAAATTCATTTATTTCCACATGTGACCAGCTGTAGACCCAACCTTTAGAGTTTCGTAGCTGGAAGACTTTTATTTTATTCTTCACCTGAGTTCTACCGACGAGTCAAAGAAACAAATCAAATCCTTGCTGAGCTGTACTTCCAACACAGGAGAAATTCCATTTTTATTTTTATACTCAAGTGGATTAATCCTGACGTAGCCTTTCATTCCAAAATGGATCCTGAAACAAAATCAAACCCATTTGTGAGTGGCAGAAAGTATATCATCTGTCCAATGTGTGTTCCTTCTCTTCACTTTCTGGATTATAAGCAAACAAATGTTAGTCAGGACGGTACCCCGAAAGGGCCAACGGCGGTAGCTGACATTTTCCGTTATGGCTTTGTACCTTCATAAAAACTACAAGATGTGACAATCTGTTTTTCCATCCACAAATCAAATACATTCTTAGAGAAAGAATAAGGCCCCGAAAATAAGCCCAAGAAAATCTAGCCGGTTCTACTTCTTGTGAGATGAAACATTTTTTATTCACGGAAGAGTCTAGCATCTCTCAGCGTTTGCTCAGATTCAAAAGCTGGGGATGAGATGAGGCTACATTTAAATTGCCTCCAGTTTGTGTTTTTATAAATTCTACAAAACCACTAACATTCAAAGTCCTTATTTCTAGCCACAGTGGCTTGGAAATGTTTACCCACTCCAAAAAGATATCTACAGTTTGAGACACGTTTTTTTGCCCCAACCCCCCCTTTTGGGATACACAATGAAACGATGTTCTGCAAAATCTTAAGCATTAAAAAAAAAAAAAAGACAGGTCAAAAAGATACCGTTGTCAATTCTCCTACCTTTACATGTATTGGGAAGGGGGGATTTATAAATATTTACGGTTAACTTGAAAGCCACAATGCGGTGATAAAAAATTCATAACCTTTCAGTTTTTATAGGATTGATTAGCATGTCCCGTAAAAAAAAAAAAAGAAAAAGGCAAGTGGCTTTGTGAGACCTCTGCTGATGAAGATCAAAAACCATTCTCAAGATGAAATATGGTGTTCTGCCTTTCACATCCTTCTCCTTATAGCTCCGCTGAGTTAATAAATATAGCTCTTTTGGCAGCAAATGTTACCGCTCTGTGCTTCTAATTCCAAAGCTCTGTGTTATAGTCTGGTCCAAGGTTAACCAGGCTAACTTTAAGAATGCCGGCTTTAAACTCTGTGTGCCCTACGATCAATCATAAGTGCATTTTACATGCCCATAGCTCCTGACAGGAAAAATGGGCGGCTGTAAGTACTCCATGATTTAGTTTATGGAGGCTCGACCCGGCGAAAGGTGCGCACTGCCGTGCCCAAGAGCCGTCGCGCCTGAAATCTGCTCAGCTGCATGGCTCGTAAAGTGGATTCTAAATCACTTTCTATAATGAAGCTGCAGCCACATAAAAAAACCTCAAGGGTTAAGATGCCATTCAAATGCTGGAGTCGCCCCAACAAGAACCCTGAATCCAATGAGTGTGTCTTTTTTTGGTCTTTTAAATAAATCTATTCAATTTAGGGGGAACTATGCCTGGAATAACTATGTTTTATCTTTTTTTATTAAATAGTTAAATGTTGTGATAACTGAGCCCCGATAAACCAACAGATTTTGTGTTTATTGTTCAGTACCTTTTAATGTAAACTGAGAAGAGTCTGTACCAGGAAAACGTCCCAGGCGCAGTAAACACCTAAACTGTGGTAACAATGGCCACACTGACTGATCTTTCATGGGCCAGGACACAGGCTCATATTACATTTACATTCAAGAGTTAGATTTGCTTTTCAAGATTCCTCACTGTGCCCTAGCTGGTTTGGTTCAGTGGACAGAGCATCAACCTGCAGACTGAAGGGTCCCAGGGTTCGATTCTGGCTAAGGGCACCTGTCAGGGTTGCAGGCTCGATCCCCAGTGTGGAGTGTACAGGAGGCAGCTGATCAATGATTCTCTCTCATCACTGATGTTTCTATCTCCCTTTCCCTTCCTCTCTGAAATCAATCAATATATATATGAAGCCTGATGCACAAAACTCGTGCAAGGGGCTTGGCCCTTGCAGCCCTGGCTTTGTCCAGAAGGTTGTCTGGAAGGTCGTCCGGAAGGTCATTTGGCTGTCTGGTCTAATTAGCATATATATATATAAAGTTCTCATTGTAATATCCTAGTTTAGGAAAATTGTATTGGAACCTTATTCCTACCTGTTGATGCTCTCAAGCAACCTCCACCCCCAGCCCAGCTGGGGGTGCACGTGACGCCTGGCAACAGGGGCACTGGGCCCGGCCTGGAGTGGCCTCTGTCCCCTCTGCAGACACAGCTGGCTCAGGAAGGGACACCTGTGTCCACTGGTCCCGTCGGTACCCGAGCCGGGGCCATCGGAGCGCTCCTGATGAACTGATGGATTTGGGGCACGAGAGATCCGCTACTTTTTAGTTTTGAGAGATCTGCCCTGTGGACGGAAATTTTCCCATCGTGGACAGATGGGGCCGCGGGAGGCCTGGCTGCAGAGAGGAACCCGCGGCAGGTGTCGGGGAGGACCAGCCATGAGCTGCGGAGTCTTCTAGGCATTTAGTCTCTGCTCCCAGTTCTCCCTGAAGCCGGGCTCATCCTCTTCAGGGGTCACACGATACCCCAGACTCTTACAATATGCAACTACTGCACTTGGCTGAGTTGGGCATCCGTCACTTGCAACCGAGGTTCTAATATAAGAATTATGTCCAAATGACGTTCCCTCTAGTTAGAAACAACTTCCTAAAACAGACCAATAAATAAGACCTGGTCCTATTTGAAATGTGAGCCGCATGCTTCCCGGGACCTCTCTCTGCATACCCTGGAGAGGCACTGAGGACGCACACAAGGACACTGCCACAGGCCCATGCTGATGACCACTGCGCACTGCTACTAAGGCAGCTGCTCATGAAAACTACCAAGTGGGCACACCTGTTCTATGTATAATTAAGAGTATAAAATAGTTGCATATACTGATTGTAGTTTATGCTGGCAATTTAAAAAAAGAGGTTATAAAGTGATATGGTCTTTTAGGGGAGGGTTGGGGGGGGTAAGAGATCAACCGAAGGACTTGTATGCATGCATATAAGCACAACCAATAGATGCAAGACACTGGGGGGAGGCGGGGAGCGGTTAGGGCAAGTGCCAGGTGGTAGGGGAGGTGGGGGGGAGGTCATTGGGAGGATAAAAAAGGAAACATATGTATTACTATTTGTAATACCTTAAACAAAAAAAACAAAACAAAAAAAAATATGGTCTTGCCCAGCCAGTGTGGCTCAGTTGGTTGGCGCTTCATTTTGTGCAGGGAACAGTTGGGGGTTTGATTCCCAGTCGGGGCACATACCCAAGTTGTGGGTTTGATCCCTGGCCAGGGTGCGTGCGGGAGGTAACCGGTCAATGTTTCACTCTCACATTGATGTTTCTCTCCCTCGCTCTCTCTCTCTTTCTCTCTCTCTCTCCCTCTCCTTTCTCCTTTCTCTAAATTCAATTTAAAAAAAAGTTTAAAAGGTAAAAAGATATGGTCTTAACCATGTTAAAAAGGAAAAAGGTAGGTCTGCTTCTACTTAGGATAGAGATGCTAACAAGGAGAAAAAAGTCACATTTATTTGAAATTGAGGTGTGACTGACATATAACATCCTATTAGTCTCCGTTGTATGGCATAATGATTCTATATTTGTATCTATGGCAAAATAATCACCACAATAAGTCTAGCTAACACCCCTTACCTTACACAGTTACCCAAAAAAATGTTTTTTTCTCTCGATGAGAACTTTTATGATCCACTCACTTAGCAACTTTCAAAAGCGCCATGCAGCACTAATAACTGCCGCCGTGGCCACCACGCTGTGCACTTCATCCCGTGGCTTTCTCATTTCATAACTGGAAGTCGGTGCCTTTTGGTAACGGTAGGCTTCCTTAATTGCAAGTGACGAGGACCCAACTCAAAGCAATTTAGGCGTTGGGGACTCACAGGCGCTCAGGAAGGGCTGAAGTCGCCCCTGCAGGGAGCAGGGGTGTAGCCGGACCTCAGGCACAGGTGGAGTGAGACTCCCTCTGCTTCCTGTGGGCTGGTTTTGTTCTCCAGCACCGTGCACTGTTTTTCCTGACAAGCCCAGCGACATGGCCACCTCCCTGTTCATGTCACATCCCGGCTTCTTGCCTCACAGGGAGCACGACCCTGCTCAGCCCCGATGAGAACGTCTTGGGAAAAACTTAGACTGGCCCAGCAGATGGTGTCTGAGAGAAACGGTTAGTGAGGTTACGTTCAATGCAACTTGAAGGCTGGTTACTCTGGCCAGACGACCAGTGTCCAGGACGAATAATGTCCCTGAGGGACAAGTGGGCATGCTGGACAGACGACAGTGGGCGTTTATGAATGTAGAGTACAGGATTCAGTTAGAATCTCTATCACACTTCTCTTCTGTCTAACATGTTACAGATTACAGATTACAAACACTATGTCTAGATCAGTGGTCGGCAAACTCATTAGTCAACAGAGCCAAATAACAACAGTACAATGATTGAAATTTCTTTTGAGAGCCAAATTTTTTAAACTTAAATTATATAGGTAGGTACATTGTTATTAACTTAATTAGGGTACTCCTAAGGCTTAGGAAGAGGCACACTCAAGGGGCCAAAGAGCCGCATGTGGCTCGCGAGCCGCAGTTTGCCGACCATGGGTCTAGAGATGGTCACTTTTATAAGCAGCATCTGAGGAGTTCCATAAGAACTTTTTAGCGCGCTGAAGAGAACTGCCACTTGAGCTCTTGCCTGTCTGTCTAGAGGACCATATCACTTAGACGGCGATAAATTACAAAATCGATCATGTAGAAAGCTTCTCTGCGATGGCAAGGCCTCTCAAATATTCAGATATAGTTTCTGAGTGGCTGTGATAATTGCGAACCATCAGTCATACCCATCACAACCTGGAAATAGCAAAGTGTGCTGGAAACAGAGAGTCATTAAAAAAATATATCCTTTAAATGTGGGTGCAAGATGTAACAGCTGTGTTCATGTTGATTGCCAGCCGCAGCTTGTAGGGTGGGCGTTGTCTGGGCGGGCGGACTGACAGATGTACTGTACGCGCACCCCACACTGGCAGTGTGTGCACGCACGGTTCACAGGGATTACACCTGGCAGTGGGACAGTGAATGTGTAAATGTGTTGGTTCTTTAGTTCTCAGTTTGCTCTCATGAGCATTTGTTACACGCACAACAAAACATTGAAAACGGCTTTTGTTTGTTATAGATGAAGAGCGCCTGGGAGTGTTCAGAGGTGTGGGTATTAGCCACACATACCACAACTGCACAGCTAAAGCAAGTGTGTATGAAGTAATTCGCAGTTTCTGCGGGGCTGTTACAAGCACCTGAGCGCTACGGTACATTTCTCAGCAAGAGAAATACTCCCTCTCTGATCTGTATCTTCCTGAAGCGCATACATTACACTGCACTGTCCTCACAGAGGGCATTGCCTCTAATCTAGATTCGCAACAAACGAACCCCAGGAAGATGCGGGGCCTGCCCTGTCCGATGCCCTCAAATGCACGGGCAATTTTAATTGTGCAAAGATGCACCGCCTTCAGGGGAACCTGTACGCAGGCATTACGCCCGCTTCCGGCCGTGAGCTCTCGGAACTGCAGGCCGCTGGTGGGTGGAAAACAGAAGTCCAAAGGGAGGCCCGCATGTCTGTCTCCCGCTCCCGCCTGCAGCCTCATGCAACTAGCACATTTCCGTCACAGAGCCATCCATTCTCCCAAGAAGTTTGGGCCGGGCGTGCATTTCTTTAACTTCCACTGTGAACGGGGCTACCGTTGATTTTAGGAGGCTCAGTTCATATTCCAACACCTGATCTGCTGTTGATCTTGAATTGATCAAATACAGTGGGGCCTTGACTTACCAGTTTAATTTGTTCCAAGACCGAGCTCGTTAACTCAAATTACTCTGTTAACTCAATGCAAAAAATCGGCTGAGAGACAGCTGGTATCTCAAAAAACTCGTTAGTCAGGACACTTGTAAGTCAAGGCCCCACTGTAGTCGTTGAGGCTGCAGGGAATGAAAGGCAGCCGCCGCCACACTCCTCCCCACGGATCCCGAGACTCACCCTCTCCAGGGATGGCGCCCTTGGGCCCAGTGTGAAGAGGCGATTGCCCTTGTCCGCTTGCGGATGGCCCTGCACTAGAAAAGACTCCCCCTTATCAGCCCGGCGGGGAGCCCTGGATCAGACCTGCGTCTCGCCCTCTGCCCTCTGGAAATAAACCTGCACCTTACACTAGAGAATCAATAACATGTCAATGCTCTCAGCCGATCTTACAGGGACTCCGTTGTGTCCTACTCGCTCACAGCCGGGAGTGTTCCATCACCCAGCCCGGACGATAAGGCAGCCCACAGCAGGGAGCTCTGCAGAACCCGGCGCCTGAGCTGATCTTATCAACTCCAGGTGGGAAGTGACAATGTTGTCCAGGGACAGCAGCTGCTGACCACGGCGAACACGTCCAAGGACGGGCAGTGACATAAATGCAGAAGGCCTCCAAGCATGCGGGAGACCAGATGCAGGAGTATCAATCCTACAGTCTCCAACTATCTCATCACAGTCACGCATCACCACTTCTCGCCCATTATGGACCTGCAGTGGGAAGCCTGGGGGTTAGTCAGAGGACTTTTCTTTTATGATAAAAACTGCTCAATACCTTAAAGAAACGGGAAAAACATTCAAGGAAGCAGTGCCCATCGTTACGGTCTGCAATGGCGAAGGCTGTGTTTGCTAGACCTGGATTAGACAGGCAGGTTCACCCAGGGGCCTTTTTTCTTTTTCTGCAGAAGTGAAGAGGCAATTACCTACATTTCAACCTTTTTATTATTAAGGCAACCGAGGCAGCAGATTGCGTGGCCTGTGTCAGCAAAACAGCAGTGAATTTCCACGGGCCCCCGTGGAACAGTGGGGAGCCTCTTACCTCCGGGAACAGTTTCTGAATTCTACAAATAAGTTTCCAGCTCTGTCCCAGGCTTCCGAGAAAGAAAGCAGGGGGGGAAATATAAAAATCTAGAGAACCATTGAAACCAAGCGAGGAGCTGTCATAAACATCCAGAGGCTGATGTCGCTAATGCAACAAACACTTGGTGAACAGAGAGGGGGCGAGAGCTGCGTAGGGAGTTCGGATAAGAACACGCCGGGCTGTGCTGCTCTAGTATCGCTTGGGAAGTCCTCGGAGCCCCTTGGTTTTTAAGAAAAGAAATAAACAGCCCAGCGCTCCGAGTAGCGATGACATCACACTTTCCTCTGCTGCTGCGCACTGCTTTCCATGATGGACTCCCAGCCTCCTCCATTAGAGCCCCCTTAAAAGTGGAGCACTTTCTACATGAGTCAGCGTGACACCCGCACACTGCACGAGAAGCCTTCTCCCCAGCTTGAAACATAGAGGTTAAGATGTGCTGCACGGGTTTATCTTACCGTAAAGCTTTCGGCCCAAAGTACAGGAAGAGCTCCTTCCCCAAAGTCTCCACGCCGCTGTACACGTGTCCATGCAACAGCCTCAGGGAAACCCCGCTGGAGCCGCTATCATTGTTCTGTGTGGCAGCCTAGTAGAAAACACACACACACACACAGTGTAAACAAAATTATCATTTCATTCTTAAATGTGCTTTTGTTGCTTCCTGCACAGGTGTATGCCAATGAGAAAAATTATCTCCAACAAACCCATGTAATCAGCTGTTTACATACATTTTGTCCAATTACTAGGCAGTCATTTAAAAAAAGAGAGGCCAGAAGACTGAGGTGGGAAAAAACAAATAAGTAATTGGCGCACAATCACAATGAGTTTCTTCCAGGACCACGAAGTTCTGCGGATGTGAGAAGGAAACACAGAAAAATGATGTGAATGTCTTAAAACCAGCGAGGACACGGCCTTCCATTGCCAGAAGCACAGCCAGGGTTCCCGAAAGAGCATTCAGATCACAACAGCTAAAAATGGTGGGGAGAGTATGAGAAGGATATTCTGAGCTGCGATGATGAACTCGGAAGCCAGCACGCAAGAGGAAGAGGAGGTCCCCGATCCAGTGAGGGTGGGAGGGGACGCCAGGGCGAGCAGCACCCCGAAGCCGCCCTCTCAGAGGCATTTACGGGGCCCACGGCACGGGAGCTCCGGCTTTCATGTCTGGTGGGTGTGGGGAACCAGAGAGCAAAGCTGGGCCCCCAGAGCAGGGCCCTCACCCGGGGCCTGCTCCTCTCTCCCTCCTCAACAATGTCAACCATAAAGGAAAAGGACACGCACCACCCTGCCCCATCCCATGCAAAACAAAGTGCACACGGGATGAAGGAATAATGGGTATTAAAAAAAAAAAAGATTGAGAAATGCCAGGAATTGAATTTTGTCCCTTCAAATCTTGAAACCCCCTTGTGCCTGTGTTTGAAACAGGGCCTTACAGATGCAATTAAGGTTTGATGAGGCCACAGGGTGGGGCCCTGATCCAATGGAGTTAGTGTCCTTCTAAGAAGAGAGACCAGAGAGCTGGCTCTCCTCCTGCAGGCTCAAAGGAAAGGCCTTGTGAGAAGAGAGCGGGTTTCTGCCCGCCAGGAGGAGAGCTTTCACCAGAAACCAAACAGGCCGGACCTTGATCTTGGACTTCTAGATTCCAGAACTGAGAGAAGATGAACTTGTGTTTAAGCCTCCCAGTCTATGGTACTTTGTTATAGGTGCCCACAACAGACTAAGAACATGCATGACTGTTCCACTCATCCCTTCACATTGCAAGGGCTATGTCAATGCCAGAACTCCCCGACTGCCTGAAATTCAGAAGGTCAGGTTAACGGGGTTAGTCCCCTCCATTCCATAAGAACTGGGGGGTCCATCGCAGGTGCATGGTGCAACTTGAGAAAATAATTTCTTTGTGTTTAAGCCTCCCAGTCTATGGTACTTTGTTATGGGTGCCCACAACAGACTAAGACAAGAACAGGCATGACTGTTCCACTCATCCCTTCACATTGCCAGGGCTATGTCAATGCCAGACTCCCCGACTACCCGAAGGTCAGAAGGTCAGGTTAACGGGGTTAGTCCCCTCCGTCCCATAAGAACTGGGGGGTCCATCACAGGTGCATGGTAACCCATGCACAGCGCAAAGGGGAGCTTAAAGGGGAGCCTTCCCGTTCTGCACAAACCACTAAAAGGACTGGTGGGGGATCCTAGCACCAGGACTGCAGACACACAGGCCACCCAGCCCTCAAAGACCTGCCTCTGGTTTCTCTATCTCCCCTGGATGAACCGGGGGCCTGTCAATGATGACCGAGCACTGGCCCGACACGATGGAGGCCCCAACGAGGAAAAACGTGCTTTGACACTTGCCTTGTGTTTATAAAAGGATCTGTGAGGGCTCTGAACTGAGAAGCACGGAGAGTCCCCATGGGTTTCTCCCTAACAAAAGCCTTCCCCCGCCACTGACACACACCTCAAGCCAAGTGCAGATGAGGAGAGTGGGTGTCGATGTAGGTTTCCATGACAACCGACCAGTAGGCAGAAAGTTGTTATCAACTAGCCAGGGCACTTTAAGAGGATGCTATAGAGAGCAGATGAAGATCTGTGATGAGTAAACTTTGCCTCCACATGGGTGAGGTTTTACCTTTTTAGGATCTCGAATATACGGTATAAGATGTTTTAACATTTTAAACCTTCACTTCTGAACTAATGGCTCGCAGTCTTGCTTCCCCACTGCTCCATCAGCAGCCTCTTCTCCCCTCCCAGCATCCTTTACGAGCGACTGTCTACCCACGTGCTCTGATCCTCTGGCTCCTGCTGGGTTCCCAGTAGAGGCCGGTGGGCATCCCATCCCGTCTCCTCCAAGCCGCCCAGACACCGCAGTCGCTGTCCCTGCTTCTTGGTAGGGAGGATGTTTGCTGCTACGGTCATTCCAGTGCTTTAATCGCCCCTAAATCTTTACGTTTCCCAAGTTAAATCTAAAACTCAACACCCACCCAAGCTGTTGGAAAAGGCCATTCTGTGCAGCCTGTCACCCCCGCCACCCTCCTCAAACCTGGGCTTCCCTTTCTGGGAGGTAAAGGGCCCTCCCAGTCGGTGCTGGGTCAGTGGTCTGTGAGGGGACATCTTTCCCGGGTCCAGGCTTGATGTCTATTCCTAAGTCCCGTTTAAGCTGCTATACATCAATGGTCCCCAGAAATGCCCCCCCCCGTTTCTGTATTTCAGACCCAGGGGACGGTCCTTGCACTGTGTCACCAAGTGGGGTACGTGCGTGTCCACCGTGGATCAGAGCCACCGGGGACGGTGCGTAGTGGGGCTGCATCTTGTGCACTCCCGCTCCTTCTGCTGTAAACAGGAGAACCTGGTGTCTTTCCCCAGCAACTTGGCATCGGGCTTTTTCCAGGGCCCTTCCCTGCCTTTACCCTTGCGATGTGATGTGAGATGACAGGGTGTGAGTACATAGCACTCATGCGAAGTCTATTTTCTTTGGCAGCCTGGCCCCTGGTGAGCGCTGAGACGCAGTATCTGATTGGCCACCTGAAAACTTCTCGGCCAGTTGCCAGGGGCTGTTTCTCACAGCCCTGCTCTAAACCCCACTGCCCGCTCCACACATTCCAATGTGGGAACCACGGGACTGAGCTGCTCTCACTCCGCTACTTCTGTTCCCTGCCCAGACCACTCTCCCTCCATGAATCCTGACTTCGGTGTTTTGTAACGGCCCCTGGCAGAGCGGCAGACGCGGTCACCTTGAGGCAGAAGGCGCTGCCACAACACCTCGCAGAGCAGTGAAGGAGTCCCGCTGTCTCCTGGGAAGGCGGCTCCCGTGGCTCCATGAACGGTGTGACAAGAACTTACCCCGCGTAGTTTAAGCCTCTCCCCACCTACCGCCGTCACCGGGCTGTGTCTGCCACTGGGCACTCTGACAACAATGGTGCCACGTGCCCTCTGGAGAGACACCTCTGCTCGTTAAAGATGCACCCTCCACGGCTGCCTCATTGCACTCGCGCACTGTAGAGAAGTTCATCTCCGTCCACTGTGTCTGAGGCCTTGTCCTTGATGTTGGGGGTGTATCAATGAACACACACACACACACACACACACACACACACAATGAAAAGCCTCCTGCCTTCAGAACGTTTGTATTCTACTGGGAGGAGATATTTAACAATAAACAGGATAACAATATATGGGAACATTCTGAAAAGAAATTGAGATGAGAAAGAGCTCAAGATTAGGGGAGGGCGTAGCAGGCTGCAATTTTAACCGGGCTGTCCTCGTGGGGAAAACGATATTCGAGCACATCTTAGAGGAGGCATGAGTGAGCCACATCTAGGCAAGAGGAATGGCAATCAATACACATGCCCTGCGGGGGGTGGAGTGTCCTGTGTCCCGAGGGGACAGACACAGAGCAGAGGAAAGACGGGACCCACAGGAAGTCTGACATCATAAGAATCGGATCACGTGCCCACCAGGTCCACGCTAAAGGCCTGGCTCTTCCTCTGACAGAAACGAGGGGGAGAATAGATAGGATCTCCATCACTCTTTTCAGGGTTCTCCTCACTGCTGGGCAGAATTCCCGCTAAAGGATCCGGGGTACAAGCAGGAAAAGAACCATCCAGACAAGAGCTGGAGAAGATGCGGATCATTTAAAGCCACCCTGTTACCAAAACACCCAAGTCTAACCCCGCAGTCAGACATGGTTGGATGTTGTTGGAACTGGCTAAACAAAATATTTAAGAGTACAATTCGTCTCAAAATTTTTTTGTGCCACTCCTTCTTAAATCGATATATGACATACATTTCAGAAGAGAACAATGAGAAATAGTAAAAACCTGGTGAAAGAAAGATATGTTCTTAATGAAAACCTCTACCTTTTTTTATTTTTGCCTAAATAGTTAAATGCTCTGGCTCCTAACAATGTTTATTAGGAAGAAATTCAAACCCAGCTTATCTTGACTTCTGCCCTGGATCG
>NW_005368491.1:973442-977778 GCF_000412655.1 Myotis brandtii | reverse complement strand
GAGGGGGAGGGGTTTCTAGGTGTTAAAATCCTAGGCCCTGCCTCAGGATTGCACAGAAGCTACAGTGAGCACGTTGGTTCCATATCTGACCAGCACAGCCAAAACATCCGCTCTAACCAATGCTGAGGGGCGTGTTACAAACAAATCCAGATTACTCCCTCAGGCAGCAAAGCAGTCCTGGAGCAAACATCTCTATACTCTCCAACTTACTGCCAACTGCCAGCAATCTCAGAACGCGGAGTGGATCTACCCACGGGAGACTTGGCTACCTACAAAGAGGAAGTCTCAGGGGCCGGCCCTGCAAAACTTCACGGTTCCTGGGCGGCGTGTGAACAAGAGAGAGCGCAGAGCGTGCCCCTGTGAGTGAATTCTGTGCTGCGTAGCGGGAGGAATCCCAAAGCACAAAGGGCAGTGGACTTAACATGCATGAGACCACTGACCCTCTCCGCACGGCTGTCAGGGAAAAACGACATGTGTTGTCCTGGCTGACGGAGCCCCAAAAGGAACCGCAAACCAAACCCTTCACGGAGCAGTGTACGTCTCACTTCTCTTTCTGGTGTTTTGTCCTATTCTCCAAATTAAAAAGAACAGGCAATACGCCATCCCAACAAGAAATGCTGAGGCAGCCATGGAATTAGAGGCTCCACAGACACTGAAAAGAGATGCGATGGCCTGAGGAAGGTGACTGTGACCTTCAGCACGGAGGTGGGCAGAAGGGGAAGTGGAGGAACCGTCCAGGTAGAGAAATGGTCTGGAAACCTACAGACCCGACGTGATCGGTGACCAGTGCGGCAGCAATGGCTCCAGGTGTGGGTGCTGCGTGACCTTGCCTGGGACGAGTTTTAATACTTGATGAGGAATTAAGATGAAATGTTAGCATGACCCCTTCCTCGCTCACACGCAGTCTGTAATTCTCCCGCTACTAGCACGCCCCCCCTGCGGAGCAGAGTGAGTGTGAGGCTTTCTACCTGGCATCGGGTCGGCCACAAGCACGGAGCTCACCACCCTGAGTGATGCCGTGACGTGGTTCTTCCTCCTTTGTCTATAAGCTCCTTGGGGACAGCAGGGATGCAGATGGAAATCCCCGAGCGCCCCACTCAATGCCTGGAGGGCAGTGAACATTTTGGGGGTTAATCTGCTCCCTCCTCCTTTTCCCCCTAAATCTGAGTGTGGCTTTAAAACCCAGGCCCGCTGTCTCCCCACCCACCACCTCCATCTTGCTTTACCAGCCCAAGATTTCTTGGCAAAAACTTCCACTCTGCCATCTGCTTAACCTACTTTGAAAATTATTAACACCCCAGACTCCTGTTTTCTAATTATCTGCAATGGAGTGTGGTTTAAGTATAAGAGGACCAAATGCTCATGACTATCAAAAGCTAGATTAAAAACAAAATATGATATTTACCAGAATCTCCCACAAAGTAAAAAGAGCTCTATGGGAAGGTTTCAAGAGGGATTCAGGAAGGGACTGATGTGTTTTCAGCAACCAGTCCTCGCATGCCCTGGTTTTAATGAGACGTTTCCTTAGCAATTAAAGGATTGCTTTAAAAACATGGATTCCAATACTTCTCTTTAGTTTTGAGGAAAATCCTTTTATTCAGCTGTCTATCACACTGACACCTGACCCAAGTCATAGGATTCCCAGTACACCCGTTTCTAAAATCGTCAGCTCTGGACAGTATACTTGGGACAAAAAAATAATTTTCATGGATGATTGGCTATGTCCAGGACCTGCATATATGTTTTAACTGCTTTTTTAAAATCCATCTTCGGGGGGGAATTCTGGTATACCAGTGACGGCTTGTCCCACTGATGTTGAGAGCTATGGCGGGGGAACCAGCCAGGGCTTTTGCATGAAACCTAAGATTTACAAGGTATTTACCGGTCCTACTGTAGAATCCCCTTTGTATGAGCTCCAGCTGCCCAAATCCAAGAAATGATTTCCCACAAGCCTACTGTCTTTGCTATAACCATACACAACAGCCCGCTATATACTTGACTTTCCCATGGTGACCCTTATAATCCGGTCACTATATTATTTGAACATTTCATCCTCCCCGCCCCCGCTCCCCTGGAATAGAGCCGGAAATCTCCTCTGCCACCACTGTAAGTATGATTGAGAAGGGTTCACCTTCCCATGGTCAAGTGGCTTAATAATAGGAAACCGTCAGAACCAGATGGATCTTGGGAGACAGCACACGCCTTACGGGGCTGATAACCATGCATCCCCCTTGGCCGTGGGGAAGGGGAGATGAACTCGTCAGAGCAGATGAAGGCTTTTCCACAGAGAAACATTTCAGGTTCTAGTGCAGTGACGCCACCTCCCAGAGGAAGACAAGTATACCAGGTTTACTCTCACAGTTTCTTCTCCTGGTTTTCCCACCTTTTCAAAAATTTCCTAATACAACACTTTTCTTATTCAGAGGTCACTTCGATGCCAATTTAAACCATCAGCGTGCCCAAGCCCCCAAATAGAGGTCTCGGTCCATTCATCAAAACACAGCCTGCAATTTTCTAAGTGCGGAACCTTCAAGCACTTCACCCGGAGGCGAAATGCTTTGCACATAATTTGAGGGCACAAATGATTACAAAAAAAGACAAAGGGTTCTGGTGAGAAAGCCCTGATCTGGGAGAAAAAGTAACAATTACCAGGATTTGTCCTTTCCTAGGCACTAAACTACGAGTTTTAGATTTTTCTCTAACCTAACCCTGAGCAAATAAGCACCTACAGATCAGGAAGTAAGGAAGGGGTTGAACCAAGAGAATCGGATGTTCTTTTCTGGACATCACACTGAATGTGATGATTAAAGCTACAATGGCCGTGGACATCACCTCCCTCCTCTCCTCACCTGTAAGCCTTAGCTGTTGCCGGCTACCTCTTGTTCTGGGATTCCATCTAATGCTGGTAACAAGGACCCTGAGACATTGAGGGAAAACCACTATCAGTAACCATTTAAGAAGGTGAGGAGGTACATAATACAGCTCCAGAAGAGCTGGGTTTGTTCCCCTGGTTCCTTCAATATTCAACATTTTGTTGAATGGGTAAATTTTTATAAGAATATTTTAACATTCTAAGAGACTATCCAAGATCCATCCATGGGACACCCTGAGAAGATTTTAAGAAGCACTGCAATAAGAGACGAGATGCAGACTACGTACTGACATATAAAGTCAAAATAAATAAAATGCAAAGGCAATTGGAAGGAGGAGGGAAACATGATTTTTCCAAGTTTGAAAACTGTACTTCCTCAGTCTTAGGACCTCATTTGTTTCAAGTTGAAAGCACATGCTAATTTCACAGCAGGCGACTTCTTGCAGGACCAAAGGCTACCAGGAAGCTTCCAGGGAGAACTGAAAGCCAGCAGGATATTGCATGAAATATCACGGTCTGCACATCCAGGGGGCTTTCAAAGCCGGACAGCTTCATCAGACTCTTCAGTAAGTTCTAAACTCACCCCATGAACATCTCACCAACCGCAGCAAAGGCCCTAGTGGCAAGATGCTGTGCTACAGATTATTTTAAAGAGAAAGAAATTCACTTAAGGGAACCACAACTGGATTTCCCTGCCCCTTCATCAGGTGACAATACTGCGTGGGAAGGTTTGTGCTAAATTTTGCGTGTGCTGCTTAAGAATTATAAATTAGTTCTGATACACTTAACAGCTGCCGCATGTTGGGCCAGCCAGGAGCTAGAATTGCATGCTGAAAGCTTGCCTTAAAAATGTAATGAAAGCCCTAACCAGTTTGGCTCAGTGGATGGAGCATCGGCCTGCGGACTGAAGGGTCCCAGGTTCGATTCTGGTCAACGGCATGTACCTTGGTTGCGGGCACATCCACAGTACAGGGTGTGCAGGAGGCAGCTGATCCATGTTTCTCTCTCATCGATGTTTCTAACTCTCTATCCCTTTCCCTTCCTTTCTGTAAAAAATCAATAAAATATATTTTTTTAAAAATGTAATAAAAAAATAAAAAGTCACAGGTTGCAGAGACCTGACCATGTTCATGGCGGAAAACGCAGCTGTAGCTGTAAGGGAGCCTTCCCTTGCTGGGCTGTGCAGTTCAGCCAGGGGACCTGGAATAATCCTGAGCTGGGCACCCCAGGCCGCCTGAGCACTCAGAAGCTCGCCACTGCGCAGGCGCGCCAGCGCGGGCTCCCCCCGCCCCGGCCCAGGAAGTCAAGATAAACTTTGGGAAACGGGGCCCCGGGAGCCAGGACCAGAGCGGAGAGCGGACACTTGGGACACTGCGTACCTTACAGGGTCTTTATCCCAAGTTCCCCCGCGACCCCAGAGCAAGTTACAGGAGCGGCTCACCTGGGGGGGCACCGCGGCCGCCG
>NW_005368491.1:972111-972917 GCF_000412655.1 Myotis brandtii | reverse complement strand
TCAAGGCCCCGCCCCGGAACCGCTCACCTAGTCAACTTCTTGGCCAGACCCCGCCCATCCCTTCCCAGGCCCCGCCCAGCCGCGCCCTGCAGCGCAAGCGCAGTGAGTCGCCCCTCGGGCTCTGGCTGTGGAATTGTGATAGAAGAAATGCAAGAGTCTGGTGAGTGCAGCCAGCCACCGGGCTAAACTGTTGAGAGCAGAGGCAGTTAGGACCTCAGAAGCGTGGGCTTCATTTTCTCTGCTCTGAGGCTTTGCCCTCGTCCTTGAGCTGCCCGGTACATGCACGCTTTGTGACCTCGTCCTCTTATTCTGTCCTGAAATCCATGTTCCTGTGGCCTAGCAGGCCCCTGGGTCTTGTATGTCCTATTTATTAGGAAGTGGGAGGGAGGAGAGGGGCTCGGAGGAGGTTATTAGGACTGACTGCTTTTATTTTCTCTCTCACACGTTTGTCATGTCTTAGAAAACGTGGCTTTATCTGCCAAATATTAAACCCCTTCATTTTAACAGACGACTGAGTGTTCCATTCATCTTCCCACTTCCCACAGCAGCCCTGGGATTGCACTTGATAGATAGTCAACACATATTTGTCGAATTGTGATTACTAACTTAAGACTGAAAAAAAAATTGGGCCTTTCTGTCTCCAAATACTTGTTCTCAGATCGTTAATGTCATTCTTAGGAATTGAGATGCTCAGAGAAGAGGTGGAATCTGAGTGGACCATTTAAGACAGTGGTTCTCAACCTTGGCTGCACATTAGAATCACCTGGGAATCTTTTTAAAATCCTGATTTCTGGGCCTCATCCTCC
>NW_005368491.1:969588-972036 GCF_000412655.1 Myotis brandtii | reverse complement strand
GTGATTCTAATGTGCAGCCAAGGTTGAGAACCACTGATTTAAGAAGTGGTGGCCCTAGGCAAGTAGAAAGGCCAATTAAGGAAACTCTAAGCAAGAAGAGCAGGAAAACATGTGCTGTCCTTGAGACATGGTGATGGCAGCAGAGGTGTCAGGCGGACGAGTCGTGCTGGATAGCATCGGGAAGATTCCTGGGGACCCCCGTGTGGAGAACACAGGATAGGGGAGAGTATATTCCATTTTCTGGGTCATAGGCAGCCAGTGAAACTTTTGAGCAGGTATAGGGGCCTCCCAAGCCCCTAAGAGTCGTGCTGGATAGCATCGGGAAGATTCCTGGGGACCCCCGTGTGGAGAACACAGGATAGGGGAGAGTATATTCCATTTTCTGGGTCATAGGCAGCCAGTGAAACTTTTGAGCAGGTATAGAGGCCTCCCAAGCCCCTAAGCTCCAAAATCATATTCTATTACATAAATGGCAAAGAAAAGATTCATTAAAGTCAGAAATAACAGCATCAAATATCGGTGTAACATGGACAGTCTCTAAGAAGTTAAAACAGCATGGTAACTTAACCATTTAAAAAAATAAATACGTATAATCTATCAGTCGAATAAGCTCTATATTGTAAGTCTGAACTTTAACTTAAAATGTCTGTTGGGCATTTAATAATAATAATGATAATAATCTGTTCTGTAGAGAATGATATTAACCTATGGAAATTGTAAGAAGAAAGACACATTAGGACTAATGAGTATGGACATCAGCTCCTGATTTAGGGAGTGTGGTACTACATGCCTATGGTTTAATCAAAGTTGCTGAAAAATTCTCAAATGATTTTCATGAAACAAAAACTTCTTTACAATAAGGAAATGAAGAACATTAGAATGTAAGCTCCATTAAGACAGGATTATTTGTGTTTTGTTCACTGCTACAGTCCCAATGCCCCCAACATTATAGTAGGCACACAATAAATATTTGCTGCACGAATTGGAGATGTCAAAGGTTAAAGTAAGACAAAAGGCCAAAAACATTAATTAATAAAGAATGCCCCTCCTTAAGACAGAATCTACAGGGAAGTGTACTTAGAATCTTCTGTTCCAAATTGGCCTATGGTAGTAATCTATAACATATAAATATCTACAGTAACTCTAAGAAATAACTCTAAGACTTAAGAATGACTATATTAGATACAATTTATCTAGTAAATTTTAAATAAGTAGCTAGTAAATAAATAGGTAAAAATGAAAAGAAAATAACAGCAAAAAGACATCATCCTGCCTTGTACATCCAGATTGTACCACTGTTTTTTCATAGGTGCATCTCACTGGTTTACTTTACTTTTTTAAATCCTGGTAAAATATACCTAGCATAAAATTTTCCCTATTAACCATTTTTAAGCGTATAGTTCAGCAGCATCAAATACATTCACACTGCTGTGCAACCATGAACACTGTCCATTCTCCAGAATGTTTCATCATCTCAAACTCAAATTCCATACCTATTAAACAATAATGTCCCCATTGTTCCCTTCCCCCTGGCCCTAGGTCAGCCGTGGGCAAACTACGGCCCGCGGGCCGGATCCGGCCTGGTTGGAATGAATAAAACTAAAAAAAAAAAAACCGTACCCTTTTTTTTAATGATGTTTACTTTGAATTTATATTAGTTCACACAAACACTCCATCCATGCTTTTGTTCCGGCCCTCCGGTCCAGTTTAAGAACCCATTGTGGCCCTCGAGTCAAAAAGTTTGCCCACCCCTGCCCTAAGCTCATGATACCTATTTACTGAAACTGGAATTCAGAACTTCAATCAAACTAGGAAACCCCATCTACAGTTGGGATCTATTATTGCTCCTTCTTCATTAGGAAATAGATGGGCCACAGTTGCTCATGGTAAGTGGGTACAGGTTCTTACACAGCGCTGAGTGCATAATACTTTGCAGGGCTCAGTTCAAAGTGTCTGTTTTCACGAATAATAATCCTAGATACTTACTTAGTGCTTCCATGTGCCAGGCGGTGTTCAAAGTGCTTTGAAATACAAACTCTCTTAATCCTCAAAGCGGTCCTGAGGTTAGTGCTATTTTTATCATCATTTTACAGAGGAAGGAACTGGGGCACAGAGAGGTTAGGTAACTTGCTCAAGGTCACGGACTTGGGATTCAGTCAGGCACGCTATGGTCTTATCCAAATATTTTTCAGCAACATCAATTATGTTACACTGGCCCGCCACCAAGTATTTTTAGCAACAACTTAAGAAATGGTGGTTTAGAGGAAAAGCAACCTTTCACTCGGCCTTCTAAGGGCATGAAAGACAGTCTAAAAAACTTCCCTCCAGCCTATTACGTTTTGACATATTTTGGATAATGAAACTTTGTTTTTACCCTTCTTCTTACAAGGTCTATAGACAGATTTTTAGCTGGAATGATACACATGCAGCATGGGGAATTCTTTAATT
>NW_005368491.1:939351-968927 GCF_000412655.1 Myotis brandtii | reverse complement strand
GGGTTGCAGGCTTGATCCCCAGTGGGGGGCGTGCAGGAGGCAGCTGATCAATGCTTCTCTCTCATTATTTATGTTTCTATCTCTCTCTTCATCTCCCTTCCTCTCTGAAATCAATAAAAATATATTTTTAAAAAAAGGAAAAAGAAAAGATAAGCTATCTTCTTGGAGCCAGAGTACAGTTCTAGAAAGCGTCTTGAGATAGCAGTAAGAGATGCAAGCTTATCCAGCCTCAGGGAAGGAAAGATAAGGGGCAATTGGTAGTTAGGGCTTCATTCACTGGGTGGAGATGAGGTCATCTTAGTCCTTCATCTAGAAATAGTTCAAGCAATGTCAACATCAAAACTTGAAGGTAATTATACATCTCTGGATTGACAGTAGGTGAAATGAAAATACGATTTGTGTTAAAATATTCCATCAGATGCATCATTGTTCAGCATTTTCATTAAAATAATCCATGGGTTCATTAATCAGATATGGACTGAGTACTGTCTTTAGGCATTACTCTCAACAATAAAAAAATCAATGGTGACGAAGAGGGAAGGGTCCTGCCCTCAGAATTTATGTTATAATCGGGAGAAATGGGCAATAAGGAATTAAAAATAAATATAAGAGAAAAGGCAGAAGCGATGAAAAGTGCTGCACAGACCACATTACAGAAGAATGGCGATGTGCTGGCGAGCTATTCCCTTCTGGCAGGGTGGACAGGAGAGGCGTTTCTCACCAGGCTGCATTTAGGCTGAGGGAGGAGTAGAAGAAACGGGATCAGATGAAAACATTCAGGCAGAACAGACAGCAAAATCTCAGCTGGTCACAATGTTGAGGTTTTAGAGCAGTGGTTCTCAACCTTGGCTGCACATTAGAATCACCTGGGAATCTTTTTAAAATCCTGATTTCTGGGCCTCATCCTCCGGAAATTCTGTTTCTTTGTTACTCATGTTGTGGCCCCACCCCATAACAAAGAAACAATTTCTGGAGGGTGAGGCCCAGAAATCAGGATTTTAAAAAGATTCCCAGGTGATTCTAGTGTGCAGCCAAGGTTGAGAACCACTGCTCTAGACCCAGGACCCAGACTGTAAGAGGTTTGAAATCTTTTTACTTAGAGACTCGTTGTTATTTCCTTTTTTATTGTTGACTCTATTAGAGATGGAGATGTGCCCCATTTTCTCCCCTTTGCCTCCTTCCACCCTGCCTGCAACCTCCTGATTGCCAGTTTCACATAATTAGTAACTGGAAAGCTCTTTTTTTGTTGTTAATCCTAACCGGTGGATATTTTTTCCATTGTTTGTTTGTTTGTTTTTGTTTTTTTTGTTTTGTTTTGTTTTGTTTTTAGCGAGAATGAAAGGGAAGGAGGGAGAAAGAGAGATACAGAGAAACATTGATATGAGACACATCAGTTGGTTGCCTCCACATGGCCAGGGCCAGGGAATGAACCTGCAACCCAGGTACGTGCCCTTGACCGGAAATCAATCCTGTGACTCTTCAGTATTTGTTTGTTTTTGTTTTTTTTGTTTTGTTTTGTTTTGTTTTTAGCGAGAATGAAAGGGAAGGAGGGAGAAAGAGAGATACAGAGAAACATTGATATGAGACACATCAGTTGGTTGCCTCCACATGGCCAGGGCCAGGGAATGAACCTGCAACCCAGGTACGTGCCCTTGACTGGAAATCAACCCTGTGACTCTTCAGTGCACAGGCCGATGCTCTAACCACTGAGGGCACCAGCCAGGGCTGTAACTAGAAACCTCTTAAGACATCAACAGCCTGTGTGCTTATTTTTAGGGTCAGCGAGGCATGTGGAGAAGCGGAAGTGAGGGACAGAGTGGGAGGTGGCAGCTGACAAGAAGCGCAGATACTAAGCCCATTCCTTCTGGCTCACAGGACAGGTCTTGAGCCTGAGATGGGCCTGGAGTTTAAAGCAGAAGTGGATGAATTATGTCATGATGCCATGTTATCTTCTCGGTGGGCACTCGAGCTCAGCGTGGCTGCTTCCAGGCCTGATTGGAAGTGAGGCGACAGTGAAATGGATGGCTGTGAAGTGACAGCAACAGATGGGCCTCGCTAGCATGAGGCAGCCAGAGGCATGCAAAGTTTAAACAAAAATCCTCCCTCCTGAGCATGACAGACCATAGAGAACAGGTGACATCATTAGCGAAAGGTCAGGTATAAATATAGCGAGCTTGTTTAAGGCAGCTGGGCATGGTCTGGCCTTAGCAATCATATTCATGTACCTGGGAGGTAATGTGGAAACTCCGTGTGTATCCATCTCTATGGAATTGAGTCCAATCTATTGTGGTTGATGTCTTAATGAGAACACAATGGTTATAATATATTAAAACTAGAGGCCCAGTGCATGGAATTTGTGCACTTGGGGGGGGGGGGGGGTCCCCTCAGCCCGGATTGCGAGAGGGTGCAGGCCAGGCCGAAGGACCCCACTGGTGCAGGATCGGGGCAGGGGAGGGATGTGGGAGGTTGGCCAGGTCGGGAGGGACCACAGGAGGGCTCCAGGGCATGTCTGGCTCATCTCACTCAATCTGCTCAGTCCCAATTGGCCGGACCCCAGCAGCAAACTAATCTAACAGCCAGAGCATCTGGCCCCTGGTGGTCAGTGCACGTCATAATGAGCGGTTGAGTGGCCTTAGCATATCATTAGCATATTATGTTTTGATTGAATGAATGGCCTACCGGATACTTAGCACATTAGGCTTTTATTATATAAGATTAAAATGGATCTACCAACAGAGCAGAAGGGTCTGTTATAGCAGCCAAATGTAAGCTCCCTTCCTGCCCAGACTTTTGGCACATAATTTTAATCAACTACGGAAGTCAACAGAAAATCTCAGTCGCATGTAATTTGTAGATGTCTTGAAACCCGTGAATGAAATCAAGGGCAATGTTTGGCTAGTGTTCATTTTATGCAGACAAGGTTCCGAGTTCATCTGTTAAGCCTCAAGAAGGATTCTTTGGCATTTCCGATCTGATTATTACTGGCTTGGACCCAGTGTAGACTAGTGATTAAGCCATAATAGGCTTTAGTTTCTATTATTAATCGCTTAGACTGGAAAGGTTTATCAGACCCAAAGCTATTAAACGTTTAAAATTCTGGAGTTTTTTCCTCACTTGCTAAATACTGAAGCCCGGAGGCTTTTGGTCCTACTGCTTTCATGTATGAAGCAATTGGAAAATGCTAATGTGTATGTGTGTACACTTCCATGTGCTCACACACTCATGTGCATTCACATGTACGTGTTCTATAGTCTTTCAGGGATAAGCCCTCACCTTTACAAAATATTGTAACTTAGATTAGCAAAGCTGAGAAACACTGCAGCCTGTTCATGCATAAACCAGGTGCGGGTGCCCGGGGCCGCATCCCAGGGGCCGCCTGGAATGAGTCTGTTTCAGAAGTGGAAGTGAGCTTCAGCAGATGTTGCTGTGCCCACCGGATTCTGAGTGGCCTAATTCTTCAGCACATGCACGTGGGAACTTGCTTCTGAGTTGGATTCTAATGTGAAAGGGATCAGCATTGCCCTTGGGACTAAAACTCCCCAAAGGAAAAGGGGTACACATGAGTTCAGCTCAGAAAAGGCCACGGCAGTTACAGAAACACCTGGGAGAGATGCCAGATACGACAATAGTTTTGCACACATATCACCTCGTAAGGTCTTTCAAACCGTGTAGGAAGTTGAGTTGTTTCACAGAAGGGCAGTCAACCACCTTCCTGGGCGTCCTGTTTCATTTTACTGAAAGTGCTGATATTTCAAAGAGAGAAAGGGACTACTCGGAGGACTTCCGATTACCAAAATGGAGCATAAGGGGGAAATCGCTCTGAGTCCTGCGCACGATGACGTAGAGAGTCTGAAAGTGTATTCTTGTGGAAACGGCTCTACAGGAATAGAAGATGTGGAAGCATAACCCACAGGCAGAGTTTGGGACATGAGTTCAGCTCAGAAAAGGCCACGGCAGTTACAGAAACACCTGGGAGAGATGCCAGATACGACAATAGTTTTGCACACATATCACCTCGTAAGGTCTTTCAAACCGTGTAGGAAGTTGAGTTGTTTCACAGAAGGGCAGTCAACCACCTTCCTGGGCGTCCTGTTTCATTTTACTGAAAGTGCTGGTATTTCAAAGAGAGAAACGTACTACTCGGAGGACTTCAGGTTACCAAAATGGAGCATAAGGGGGAAATCGCCCTGAGTCCTGCGCACGATGACGTAGAGAGTCTGAAAGTGTATTCTTGTGGAAACGGCTCTACAGGAATAGAAGATGTGGAAGTGTAACCCACAGGCAGAGGGTGGGATTTCGCTTTGGATGCAGCTGCTCATTTATTAAAGGGTTTCTCTTTTGGTCTCAGTCAGGGGTTATGTCCAGCTGCATGGACCAGAAACACAATTACAGCGGCTTCACCAACGAGGGGTTTCTTTTTCTCACATCGCAAGTCTAGACAGAGACAGGCAACGTTGGCCGCATGATGTCCTCCGCATCCTGGACCTACTGTGTCTTGTTGTTCCTTCATCCTCATGGTGACTTCATGGTCACAAGAGAGTGTTCTCAGCCTCTCCTCTCTCTTCTGTACCCAGACAGGAAGAGTAGGAAAGCTCTGAACAGGAAGGGCAGGGGCCTGTCTGCTACTGACATCAGCGGCTGCGGCACGGGAAGAGGAACCTGTCTCTCACAGGTACGTGAAGTACTTAAAAGCCTGCCCGGATTCAGGAATAAGGTCTGTTGTTTCCTTCAAGCTATTTCATGTACTATGTTCTTTCAATGCAGTGCAACTAAAGACACTCTATTCTTGTTTAATGTGGCTTATTTCCCCTGCCCATGTTTGAATCTTTATTCTGCTGACTTATTTTATGAGTGGGTCCTCCCTCCATCAAAATGACAGTTTTCCAAATGTTATCTTTGCTCTGAACTCTTCTTTCTTTTAGCAGCTATTCCCAGTGAGAGGCTGTATCTGACAAGTGCGTTCTCACTGTTGTGCAAGGGCTTTGGGAATGTCCGTGCCCATTCCATCAGCCTCGCTCTCCTCCCGCATTCTTCCTGAGGAGACTAACTGCGCATATATTTCCTGGGGATGTGTCAGAATCCCCCATCTCCTCTCTGTGCTTGACGATTGCTGGTGGCTTTTCTGTAGCGTGTTTATATTCTCAGAGTCTGTGCTGTTAAAGCTGATGTCCCCTCTCACTTCAGTAACCGTTCAGTAAGTACCGAACGTTTGCGGAATGTGACTGCTGGTGACCCTAACTGTGCCTTCTGTCGCATGGTGCCACCGTTGTCCCTCTTTCTGTTAATTCCACCTGTAATGATTTTAGACTTTATTATAACTTTAGGAATATTGAGGATCATCTTTGCGTGCTCCCTTCTTTATGGAATAAAGGGTAAAGGGGCTGATCTTTCCATGAATTAGTAATGGAAAGTGTTTATATTAGAGACTAAAACCCAGAGAAGTAGCCTGCATCTCTCCTGTTTCTTATCCCACCCTCTCTGTCTTTAACCCACTTTTCCCACCGGGTCCCATGAGATACACCACATGTTCACAGCATTTTCAAGGCATTTTTTCATTTAGCCTCGTGCTGTCTTGATAGTCAGGCATTGACTTTGACAAGGACAATTACTTAATAATAATGTAATATTTTGGCACATGGGCTCTCCTACAATTATATGGTTAGTAGGAAAAATGATCAGCTATGTAATATAATCTGATAGAGACTAAAATAAAATGTAAAAGCTGATCTAAATGTACTTTTGAAATAAATAGACCAAGGGAAGGAAAGCTGGCTTGTGTTTTATAAAAAAACAAAACACCATAAAATTAAATATAAAGGAAGAGTACAAAGCAGTGGCTGTTTATAAAATAGATGGGTTATTGGATATTTTTATCACAGAATCATGACATAATTCTTACACATTTGAAGGAAAATAGGCACGAATTAGAATTATCTATAGCAAAGGACTGAGTAGAGAATGAACAAGGTACCGAAGTGGTTTAACCTGCCCACATCCAAATGGTGGTAAGACAGGACCAGGTGTGCAGGGCTGGTGGACAAGGATGGAGGCAGGTGTCCAGTTGAATGAGGGAGGATTAACCTGCCCACATCCAAATGGTGGTAAGACAGGACCGGGTGTGCAGGGCTAGTGGACAAGGATGGAGGCAGCACGGCACCCAGTTGAATGAGGGAGGGCACAGGGAAGAAGGGGTTGGGCATAAATATGTAAATCTGAGGCTGGGTGTGTAAGATACTCCGGGGTAAAGCAGACCTGTCCCATTAGCCATGGGTTCTGATCACGGGAATGTAATTAATAAAGCACATGGTTGGAAACTACATTATATCACATGCTCTTATCAATCACCATGCACATAGTTTACACGCTAATGGAGGGTTGCAGAGAAGATAAGTTTATGAATCAAAACGGGTGAGTAAAGACGATCAATTGACATCACTTTGAAATTTTGGAAATCCTTGCCCTGGCATGAGGAAGGTTTATTTTTCCATTTTATGTCAGTTCTGTGATTTAAGCTCATTTATTTTTTGTACTGTTTCTTCATTAATATGAACATCTAGTCACTTCTTCTCCTCTACATTTAAACGCTTAATGACAACTAAATTTCCCACTCCTTTCACATTTGTATTCTTTAAGGCCCTTTTAGTATCTTCCTAAAAAACACCACCAAGTCTCCCCACAAACAAGGATCTGACATGTCAGGTTGTGGGAGTGGTGAAGGGCTACCCTCTGAGTAAGCAGGAAGTACTCCAGGGAGAGGAAGCCCTGTTCAGGAACAGATCCCTCACCAAGCTCCCAGCTAGACTCCCACTGGGGCATAAATATTTCCCTTTTAAAAAGAACATAACTCTCCCAGCCACTGTGGCTCAGTGATTGAGCATCAACCTATGAACCAAGAGGTCACGGTTTGATTCCAGGTCAGGGCACATGCCCGGATTGCAGGCTCCATCCCCAGTAGGAGCCATGCAGGAGGCAGCCGATCAATGATGCTCTCTCATCATTGATGTTTCTATCTCTCGCTTCCTCTCCCTTCCTCTCTGAAATCAATAAAAAAATATATATATTTTTTTTAAAGAAAATAACTCTAACTCGAGAAAGGTTATTTTTGCACTTAGCATCAGTTCTTTAAATCAGAATATCCCTGGCCTGCCCCTCTCCCACAGTTTTCTTCCGGTGTTCTCCCAATCATGAGGCCAGGTGTGCAAAGGAGAATTCGCCTCAGCGTTCTCCAGGGGGCGCTGTCCTGCCTCTCCACCGCTCCCTCCAAGGCTCCCTCCTCACACCTGGGCAGTCCATTGTTCCCTGCTCCCTTGCCCATGAGTAGTTACGTCTTCAGTTTGGAAGAATATGTGCTAGCTACCGTATCGATGGATTCACTCACGCAGCCTGAAAACTTCCTTCAGAGATGAGAACAGTTCGGGGGAGCCAAGACCTCTTGCCTGCACAGCATGGCATAGACTCGAGGACCACTAAGCCCTCGAAAATGCAATTGCGACAGTCAGGAAAAGAGAAGGGACAACAGCGAGTCCATGGAAAGGCTCGGTGAGAGGAGGACAGTGAAAACTGTCTGTGGGAGTCTGTGGAGGTGTCCGGGGCAGGGGGTGGGAGGACATAGGTCAGCAACAGGTGAAAGGGCTTTAGAAAGAGACAGAAAGTTCATCAAAACAAATGTGTTATACCCAAAGCTTTTGGAGAAAGCTGAAGTGGGACAGGGATCGCTGTCTATGCAGCAGACAACTTTGGAGGAGAAATCCCAGTAGGAGCCATGCAGGAGGCAGCCGATCGATGATGCTCTCTCATCATTGATGTTTCTATCTCTCGCTTCCTCTCCCTTCCTCTCTGAAATCAATAAAAAAATATATATATTTTTTTTAAAGAAAATAACTCTAACTCGAGAAAGGTTATTTTTGCACTTAGCATCAGTTCTTTAAATCAGAATATCCCTGGCCTGCCCCTCTCCCACAGTTTTCTTCCTGTATTCTCCCAATCATGAGGCCAGGTGTGCAAAGGAGAATTCGCCTCAGCGTTCTCCAGGGGGCGCTGTCCTGCCTCTTCACTGCTCCACCCAAGGCTCCCTCCTCACACCTGGGCAGTCTGGGCAGTTGGTTGTTCCCTGCTCATTCGTTCATGAGTAGTTACGTCTTCAGTTTGGAAGAATATGTGCTAGCTACCATATCGATGGATTCACTCAAGCAGCCTGAAAACTTCCTTCAGAGATGAGAACAGTTCAGGGGAGCCAAGACCTCTTGCCTGCACAGCATGGCATAGACTCGGGGACCACTAAGCCCTCGAAAATGAGACTGTGACAGTCAGGAAAAGAGAAGGGACAACGGGGAGTCCACGGAAAGGCTCGGTGAGAGGAGGACAGTGAAAACTGTCTGTGGGAGTCTGTGGAGGTGTCCGGGGCAGGGGGTGGGAGGACATAGGTCAGCAACAGGTGAAAGGGCTTTAGAAAGAGACAGAAAGTTCATCAAAACAAATGTGTTATACCCAAAGCTTTTGGAGAAAGCTGAAGTGGGACAGGGATCGCTGTCTATGCAGCAGACAACTTTGGAGGAGAAATGCTATGAAAGGAAGGTTGGTTAGAATTAGAATAGGGGCCAGCCACCGCTTTCCATACAGGGTCTCCTAGTGAATGTTTTAGGCGTTGCCGGCTAAGAGGCAAAATTGAGGACATGATGGAGCCATTTATGTAACAAGAGAGAGAAAGTTCCACACATCTTTTTGTTGATGAAATTCAAAATATAATGATGATAATTAAATTCATTTTTAAAAATATAGGTGTAATGATGAGATGAAAGGAATTCCCTTTTGTGGGGAGGATAACGTTTTATTTAACTGAGGTTCAAACTTAGTTTTCACTATCATCAAAATTGATTGCAGATTCATCGGTCAGTGTTGATCCAAAATGAGATTTTTAAGTTTTTCTTCTTGGAAAGTATCTTTTCACACAGATCGCTGTTGGGAATCACTGGAGTCAATATAGCAGCACCTGGTTTTAATGGAGCATATTCATCAAGGGGAAGGCATATATAACTCCATTATATTTTTCTCCTGATATTTGACTTTAGCACATCATTATATTGCATATAGGTAACTTCCAAAAGGAGATTAGGTGGGAGCTTGTCAATGGCACAGTTCATTGGATTTTGAAATATGAAGGGTTTCCCCCTATCTCCCAGCACTTTGATTAAGGTCCAATGCTGCTGGGGGGAATATATAGTTTGAACTTGCAAAATATATCTCCTGTAAATATTTGTGGGAATGGAGATCTTGTTTTTCGTTGTTTTTATCTAAATATATTTGTATTGATTTCAGAGAAGAAGAGAGAGGGAGAGAGAGAGAGAGATACACTGATTGGCTGCCTCCTGCCTGCCCGCCTCTGGAGAATGAGCCCGAAACCGGGGCATGTGCCCTGACCTGGAATTGAACCCTGACCTCCTGGTTTATAGGTTGGCACTCATCACTGAGCCACACCAGCCAGGCAAGACCAGGGTCTTAATGTGCCTTTCCACTAATGTAGTTAGTAACCCACAATGAAGAGGACCAATCAGTTAATTTCTCTATCACCTCCTAGAAATTTGCTTTAGCCGAGTGGCTTCATATAAGAAAGAAAAACTCTAATTGGGTGTGTCTATGCATTTTTCTTTTCATCATCTCACTGTTGTGAATGAATTTTGTTATTTATAACCAGAAGGGGAATTGGTTATTGCTCTACGTCTCCACCGCATTGCGTCTTCCTTCTTGTGATAGCAACCAGAAGGTGTAGACTGCGTCCCAGGTCCCCAAACACGCCAGCCTGCATGAGGCAGGCCCAGGGCTGCTTTCCTGGTCCTGTGTAGCCAGCCCCACACTGAGCCTGACGCTAATCCATGACTCACACAGGTCCACTGATCGAGAGAATGAATGAAGCATGATCACGTTTGATGCCCATGACATTATCCCCATTAGACAGATGAGGGACGGAAGGTCAGACAGGCTAATTAAGGAATGTTTTACCAGGTCACGGAGATGATAAGTGATCTCGCGCAGGCTGAAACCGACCTGCAGACTTGAGAGCCATTATCTTTTCAATTACCCTGGGCTGCTCCTACCGGCAAATCATTAAAGCCGTACAAGTATTTAGAGCTGACCCAAGGAGCCGCGTTCTCTTCAGAAGATTGTGTTATGAATACTTCATGCTTGGTCGCCAGCACTTTCGTGATGTTGGGAATCGTAAAACAGGCTTCCCCTCCCTCAGTGCAGAGGCAGCAGGCAGGCCCATGGAACAGTGTGGCACAAACTTTCAATGTGTATCTGGAGAGGACTAGGGTGCCTTCACCATGCCAGGTGCTCTTTCCCAGAGCTGCTCAAAGGTGTGTGCTGCCGAGGCAGGCATGGGTCTGCAGGCTCTGGTTTCTGAGTCCCAGGGAAGAGAATGGTGATGGTAGGGACTTTCTCTGGGGAATTCATCCGTAGGAAGAGGCTCACTTACCACAGGCAAACCGTTTCCGAGGGAGCAGCAATTGTGTTGCCTCCGCGTGCAGACAGAACAGCAGTCCCCAAATGCAATTTCAGTCTTCCAAAGGACAGTGTCCTTCTTTCAGAAATGCCCGGGATTGTTTTTTGTTATTTTGTGTTGCTTAGAAGGACGACTTAGTGGGCCTCTTTAGTCAACGTGAGAAAGAAAGAAAAGAATGATTCTCCGATGGCCTCACGGCAGTGGACTGAGGGTGTCTCTCTAACACAGCCCGGTCCTCTAGGTCCATGGTCGGCAAACCTCGGCTTGTGAGCCACATGCGGCTCTTTGGCCCCTTGAATGTAGCTCTTCCACAAAATACCACGTGTGGGCACGCAGGTACAGTGCGATTGAAACTTCGTGGGCATGCGCAGAAGTCAGTATTTTGTGGAAGAGCCGGTATTTTGTGGAAGAGCCACACTCAAGGGGCGAAAGAGCCGCATGTGGCTCGTGAGCCGCAGTTTGCCGACCACGGCTCTAGGTGATTCTGGGAAAGATGTTTAAAATCAGGATAAAGCACTCTTCAAACACTGGCGCAGTGAGATTGATTCAGACGGAATGTGTTCTTTTGTTCTGAGAGAATGTCTGTTTTCCATAGTGTTTTTAAGAAATCCCTTTAAAAATACTGAGATCTCCGTAATCTGATGTTAATCTCTAACGTTAAGAACTGGATTAAATTTACTTACATCAGCCAGTCTTGGCTCCTGTTACATTCAGCATATGAATTATTTTCTTTTGACAATTACTGTTAGTAACTCCGCGCTTTCTAAACGTGTGCTATTAGGTCTTAGTGTATATATCTGTGTGTGTGTATGTATGTATTTATTTATTTTTAATCCTCACCCGAGGATATATTTTTATTTATTTTTAGAGAGAGAGAGGATGGGAGAGAAAAAAACATCAATGTGAGAGAGAAGCATCAATCAGTTGCCTCCTGTACACTCCCTGACCGGGGATTGAACCTGCCACCCAGGTGTATGCTCTGACCGGGAATTGAACCTGTAACCCTTTTAGTATAAGACAACCCAACTAACTGAGCCACCCGGCTAGGGCAGTGTTTGTTTGTTTATTTATTTATTTATTTATTTATTTATTTATTTATTTATTTAGAGAGGAAATGAATAGGAATTTAAAACTAGTACCAGCAACTGCATCAGTATTTTGGGACATTTGTATACTGTTTTGGCTATATAGGGGAGAAAAAATAATTTTCCCTCTACCCTTCTGAGTTCTTAGCTGGGACTCCTGTCATAAAAGACAGATTAGCAAGAGTAAAACAAACAGATGTTTGATAAACATGTATACCTCATGTAAACCTGGGAGATGCACAGAGAAAAGTGACCGACTCAAGAGGTGGCTTAGGATTCAGGCTTAAATACCACCTTAATAGGGAAAGGGGAGGGCGAGAGGAAATTGTTTTTAGGAGTAAAGACTGGGACTTAGAAGAACATGCTGATGGAGGTAAGATTGTGACAAAGGGTGTCTGGCTGTGATACCAACTTCTAGTCCAGCCGTGGGCAAACTACGGCCCATTTGAAATAAAAAAAACAAAAAAAAAAAAAAAAAAACGTACCCTTTTATGTAATGATGTTTACTTTGAATTTATATTAGTTCACACAAACACTCCATCCATGCTTTTGTTCCGGCCCTCCGGTCCAGTTTAAGAACCCATTGTGGCCCTCGAGTCAAAAAGTTTGCCCACCCCTGGTCTAGTCTCTCCTATGACAAGAGTCAGTCCTCGCTGGTTGATGAGACGCTGGGAGGAGATTTATGACAATGGGTCTCTTTTGGAGGATCTGTCTTGAGGCAGATGAGGGAATTCTGAGAAAGCCTCTCCCTGCACTTGCTGTTTTTCAAGTCCTGGAGCTCAAAGAAATCAGTCTGCCGAAGCAGCACCTTTTAGGAGTGTGTGTTCTGCTGTCCTTCACCTGCTCCGCACCTTCCCTGTGTATTCCTCGAAGGCAGGACCTAAATGCTCCAACTCTGTGTACTTCCTCAGAAACCAGGTGATTCTCCATGGTAAATGAATACGTTTATAAGTAACTCTGTGCCTACTTTATATCTGTAAAATTTATATTTGAGGTTGCAGAAAATATTTTCAGGACATTCACTTTGGGAAGATGAAAGGTGGGCTTAAATTTTGGGTTTATCTTTAGCATCTTACTAGAGTTTGAGCTTCTCTAGGGAATATACTATATATCATTCATGGCTGTTTTCTCACCACTGAATCAGATGACTGACCCTATTCAACACTCAATAAAGTTTTTTATTAACTAACTGAATGAAAGACAACTAAACAATACCTTTCAGGCCCAGGGGTTGGCACACTAGGGTCAAATCTGGCCTTTGGGCTATTTTTGTATGCCTGTAAGTGAAGAATGGTTTTTTTTTTTACATTTTTAAAGGGTTGTAAACATAGCAAGAATATGTGAGAGAGACTTTGTGGACCACAAAGCCTAAAGCAGTGGTTCTCAACCTTCCTAATGCCGCGACCCTTTAATACAGTTCCTCATGTTGTGGTGACCCCCAATTTCATTGTTACAAATTGAACATAATTAAAGCATAGTGATTAATCACAAAAACAATATGTAATTACATATGTGTTTTTCGATGGTCTTAGGTGACCCCTGTGAAGGGTCGTTCGACCCCCAAAGGGGTCGCGACCCACAGGTGGAGAACCGCTGGCCTAAAGTATTTATTATCTGGTCCTAGACAGAAAAATGTTTGCAGTCCCGGCTCTATTTTTAATTATACACTTTTTATTTTCTGCAGTAGTTCCCCTTATCTGTGGTTTTGCTTTCCATGGTTTCAGTTACCCATAGTCAACCATGGTAAGAAACTATTACGTGGAAAACTCCAGAAGTAAACAATTCATTCATACTTTAGTCTGAATTCAGACCAGTTTGTGAAGTGAGGCTATTCAGGGAGGTTGACCCTCATAATTCCTTCTCTTTTATTAACAGAACTCGTATTTTGTTTGGTTTATATTGTCCCTACCTCTAGGGATGAAGTGTGGCAGGCCAAGCCAGTTCTGACAATCCCACTCATCACTATTAGTGATTCATCTGGGGTAGACATATGACTCATTGCTGAAGATGAAATGGATGGGGGATACCTGGGAAGATACACCTCTTTTAAAGACAAACATACAAAAAGGAATATACATGTTTGCTCCCACTCCATTCTTTCTTCCTGGGGACTTGGTTATGTGCTGACCCGCAGTCATCTTTGACCTTGAAGAAAGAGAAAACAGTTCACAGTGATGCTGACCTAACATTCTATCCCTGTTGGGCGACTGGACTGGCCTCAGAACCACCTGCCTTCAGTTTTCTGGTCATATGGCCTCATGGTTCAGGCCGTCATCAATTGTGTATTCTGATACTTGCTTCCAAAATATCCTGTCATTCAGGTTTTAAATTCTCTTCTAATAGCTAGATTAAATTATTAAAAGTTTGTTTGAAATGAAGAGCTTTTTCCAACACTTGGAGTCATGAGTATACTCTAGGATTGTCTAGACAGGGATTAATGCAGTGGTTCTCAACCTTCTGGCCCTTTAAATACAGTTCCTCATGTTGTGACCCAACCATAAAATTATTTTCGTTGCTACTTCATAACTGTAATGTTGCTACTGTTATGAATCATAATGTAAATATCTGATATGCAGGATGGTCTTAGGCGACCCCTGTGAAAGGGTCGTTCGACCACCAAAGGGGTCGCGCCCCACAGGTTGAGAACCGCTGGATTAACGTAACCTGGTATTGCATAAACATGGCAATAACCATTTGGGCTTAAATTTGTGTGAGAAGTAACCATTTGGAGAGCAAAGTGGATTCAACCAAGACAAATCAATTTAAACCTCTCATCTGATTTAGAAGCAAGTGTGTGTGTGTGTGTGTGTGTGTGTGTGTATTTGTGTGTGTTTATGTGCATGTCCTGGGTGAACATAGAATGCATATTTTCCATGTAAGTAGAAATCTATGCTCTAAACTTCATGTTTTGAATTTCATTAGGAACCCCCAAATTCCTTGTTTCAGAATGGATGGAAATGCGATGTTTTTGTGATATTGTTCTACCTTCTTTCTTTACTTTGATAACCCAACTTGTTCAGTTGCATTTCACTGCCACATAGGAAACTGCCCAGGTCTCACAACTGCAGAATCATGCTCTTCAGGCTTCTGTTGGCTCCACTTTAGTTTTGTTAACTCTTGTGACCCAACCATTAACTGAGTTTGATTGCTTTTTGAAAACCTTTCCAGTAATTTTATGATTGAGATGGTGTTTTTCTCAGTTGTGTGCTTATCTTACTCATGTATGTATGGCACTAATAGCACTCTGGTGGACATTCCATATCCTCCCCCATCGCTGCCTCATGTCGCCTTCTATCATTGGTCAGCCTATGAAATTTCATGGGTCGTTCTATTTCTGTCCGTTCTCGGGAACTGTTAACTCTCTAGCAGGGGCCCATTATTCCTGAATTTGGGAAGCGACAACTCCCTGCACCCCCCGGCCCCAACGCTGCTTTCATATAACAAATCAAGACTAGAAAACTTCTTTATCTAAAGGAAAAAAGGGTTACATATTCTATAATGAAATTCTAACATGTACATAATGCTTTACAGTAAATGTGCATTCATGTTTCTTATTTTATCCTCATAAAAACTCCATAACATTACCAAGGTATTGCTTTTTTTTAAATCGATTTCATGTTTTTTTAAAAAAAGAGGCTCGGGAAGTTTAAGAGGCTTGTTCAAATCACTTTCCTTTGAAGAAAGAGATTCTTCCCTAAACAGAGGTCTCCTCATTCTAATCTCTCCCAGAAATAGCACTTTGAATTGTTTTTAAAAATACGTTTTTATTTATTTTAGAGAGAGAGAGAGAAAGAGAAAGAGAGAGATAGAAACATCGATGAGAGAGAAGCATCAACATTGACCGCTGCCTCCTGCACGCCCCCTGCTGGGAATTGAGTCCACAACCCTGGCGTGTATCCTGACCAGAAATCGAACACATGACCTCTCTATGCCCAACCAAATGAGCCACACCCACCAGGTTATCTCTTTTGTTTTGTTTTGTTGTTATTGCCACCATCTTTTTAAATGACCTTTGGAAATAATTTCTGAAATATAATTTTTGTCAGATGTGGCCAATTAATGAGGCCAGCTGACATCTGGCATGTCCACTGAAATCAGTGAACCTCTGTAAACATCTTTCCACCAACTTCTGTTCTAAAAACATGTAGCAAAATGTATTGACCACGTATTAGGAGGGCATAGGAGCATTTGGAAATGCTTGAATACTGCACATGAACTCAGTGAACAACCACAGGTTCTGTCGGTGCCGTGTGTCAGATGTCAGTGTCAGCTGAAGACCGTAATAAAAAGTCCAAACGTGAAGGTCCCCAGTTAATGTGCGACGCCACCTTTTCCCGCTTGTATTCTCAGCCGATGACAGAATTCTGTGCACCTGACCACCAGACTTTATTGGTGGTTCACACATGTGCAGTGTGCGTTCCATTTTAATTAACCTCAGGACTCCACGAGCCAGAACTGGGCTCCCTAATTATTTTCATGAAAACCAGTGATCTGCCCAGAAATGAAGGTTGAGAGAAAATATAAGCCATCAGAGCCATTGCTAAACCTACACAAATAGGCATGGTTGCTAGAAAATATAACCGATTTTTTTTTAAAGACTTTCATATTATTTAACTTTTGTTGAATGGTGTTACAGTTAACTCTAGAAATGACTCATGGGCTGATTCTTTTTGTACATCTGTCTATCAATACACACACACGCACACACACACGTATATATATTTAGGGGACAGTAAAGAAAATTTGCCCTAAGGTAATATTTCTCATCTTCATAATGCATGTGAAAAAGCATTCTTGTTTTATCCTCTAAAAATAGCTGAGACCAGAAATTGAACGCACTGCTATCCACAAGCCGGCCTTGACAGGGAGCGGCCAGGATTATCTTCAGGATCAAGGCTTCGTGATTGAGATAAAATGAAAGAGACTTTACCGCTCTTTATGTAATTAAATGCAGTCATTATGAAAATTTCTCTGCACAGCTGTTAGGCTGGAAAAAATTAGCATTATCAGTAATCCCTTTATATCTTTGACACGATTCATAGTTTCCCAGCTATTCCCTGTTCTGAAAATGAAATGGCATTTGGAACCTTCCATAGGTAAGTGTTGCTTATATGTTGCCTTAATAGCAATTCTATACCTCATTTTTTAAATTCAGTGAACCATTCAGATAGTTAAACTGCCAGGGCTTGACAATTTGTTTATGTGGTGACTCGCAGATAATGGGTCAAGTGGCCAAGCAGGTCGTAACATAGTCAATTCAGTTTAGTCTGAAACTTTTAGACAGCTGAACTAATTAATAGCCTCCAACCAGGCTGTTTATTAGGCCATTCTAATGTCCTAAGGTATGGCCCCCAACTGCCTTCCCCTGCTGGCCTGATCGCCCCCCAAATGCCCTCCCCTGCCGGCCAGATGTTGTTCCAAAGTAGGAAGCCGGGTGTGTCCATAATCAGGAACTCGGGCTGATTGATGTATTACCTCACCTACTTGATCATATCTAACAAAAGTTCCCCCAATATGTTTATTAGTATTTAGAATATGTTTTATCTTCGTTTTTGTGTAAATCTCTAATAATCCTGAACTTGGGTAGAAAAGATAGAGGTGCAGTATGTTGGGGTCCTTAACACCCCACGTATGAGTCCAAGCTCACTCAGACCCATCATGGTGGCCCTGCGTCCTTCAGGGAGAGACTGGAAGGGAGACTTGGCAACGCCTCCAGGTCCTTCCTAAGGGAATCTGTCTGACTCTCTCTGAGGGACGCTTGGTCTTGAGAAGTGATTCCTGTCCAAGCCTTAGGTGAGGGGGCCCTCCAGTCCTTCCCGACGTGAAGTCAGGCTTCTGCTTACAACACGGGGGTTCCTTTGTTTATTCAGATCAAGTTGGACCCTCGTCCTCTGCCCAACTATTTTAGTCTAAGAGATAACCATGGCTACTTGGCAACTACTAAAGATTCTCATGGCGCAAATTATTCCGATCATCTTTCTGCCCCTGCTGCCCATTCCTGTAACCATGAGCCCCTCCCCCCCCTCCCGTTTCCAGGAGAGAAGTGCTGCCACTTAGACTTTCAGACTCTGGGGGCCTATCACCCTCCCTGAAACCAGGGAGCCTGTGTCTGCCTCCTCACCCCGCCTCCTAGGAGCAGCCAGTGCAACGTCTTTCAAGGCGCTGCCTGTATTTCTTAACAAAAAGATACTTAACATTTTTACGTGGAAATAATTTCAAACATATAGCAAATGTGCAAAAATAAGCAAACACAAAGAGCAGCGGCATACCTTTACCAGGTTCATTTGCTGTTAACAATTTGCTCCATTTGCTTTGTCATTCGGACTCTCTCAACACTTGGGAGTAGCATTCAGAGCTTTTGGTCCTTTACCACCAAAGAGTTATTTCTTAAGAAAAAGGGTACATGCTCATGGAACAACTGTCCAGTTATCATTTTCACTGAATTTAACATCAGCTCAACTCTTTTGTTTTATCTATTACTCAAATTCCAGTTTTCCCAGCCCACCCAATCAGGCCCTGTATTGCATCTGTTTGCCCTTTGGTATGTACTGCAACCTAGGGCTACGTATTGCACTTTGCTACCATAACTTTTTAGACTCACTTCATTTGGAAGATTTCTTTTCTTTTTTTTTGTTTTCTTTTTTTTTTGTTTTCTCAAAGTCCCTTTATTCTTACAAGGCAAAATTAAGTTCCAGAAAAGAATGTCTTATTTGAAGGTGTTCATTTTGTGGTAAATTATTTTGTTACATGTTACGTTTTAACAGATGCTGACAAACGTTTGTTAGTTCATACATGAGCCTTTGTAATTCATGCCCAAGAATATTTGTTCCCCAAGCTTTGATATGAACAAGGTCTCCTCCAACTGTGTAATAAAGAAAAGTGGGTCCTGGCCGGTGTGGCTCAGGTGGTTGGGCATTGTCCCTTACACCTAAAGGTTGCCAGTTCGATTCCCGTCAGGGCACATGCCTGGGTTGTGGGCTCGATCCCTGGTAGGGGCCGTGCAGGAGGCAGCCAATTGATGTTTCACTCTCACATTGATGTTACTCTCCCTCTCTCCCTTCTTTTCTAAAAAATGAAAATAAAAAGTCAATAAAAACATTTTTAGAAAAAAAGAAAATAAGGTGGCTACATATTAGTCAAGTTTTCAGTTAATATCTGGCCTTTTCTGGGGGAGTAACTGACACTTTCCCAGGCAGAGTACCTCTGACTGCTTGTTAAGAAGACAAGCCGTGGTTAGAGTTACAAATACCAATGGTGTAAGAGTGGAAAAACATTGTCACTTCTGATTGCGTGTCTGGAAGATTCACTCCATGCTGTAAATCTCTCTGAATTATGTAGGTTAATCTTTGGAAGAGATAACAGCTATTCATTACAAATTTTAGACATTATTTCCCAGGATATTTTAGAATTTACTGAAAAAAAGTATCAAGGATATCACAAAAACCAGAAGATGATCCCAACTATAGATACAGAATACAACAGCTACAAAATATCACTGTAATGAGCCAGAAGAGGTACTTGATTTTTGTTGCAGGAGAATTTCGATCAATAGAGCACATAACTATACATTGCATTTCTAGAGCGATAGAGGACCCATAGCACTAAACATCAGAGCTGGCTCTTGAAATGAGCATTGGGAAGAAATGTGGTAGCTAACTCAGTGTAGTGATTACACTGGAGTGCACATTTGCAAGGACAAAGAGTTCCCAGAGGATATAGTCACATCGGCTTTAATAAAGGCTGAGGCTGTGGTAGATCAGGAGGAAGAAGTCACGGGCAGTCATCAATCATAGAGACATCCGAGTGTTTCCAGGCACAGTCCTTCAGTGCCCTTCCTTGGCCATCTAGGATGTATTTCATTTTTGCATATCAACCTCCAAGACTTGTCTGAGGTACTTGTCAGGGGAGTCCAAGCTCAAGTTCACCAGGGGACTTTAGTAATTTCACATCATACAGGTAAAGCCAGGAGAGAAACTGGTTGAACGAGGAGCAAACTCCATTTTCTGCCTGCCTTGTAAACCTCTGAGCACACCCATTTGAGCCCCCACCTCGCCCATTTGTGAATTTTTACTTCTCTTCTTGATTCCCTGTATGTCTGTATTTCTGGATTCCTGATTCCTCATCTGACTTATATTCTCAAAATGATCTGCTCCTTTGGCCTTGTTTTCTCATGAGCCTTAGTTTAGTGATTTGGCAGAGAAAATAAGACGAAAGACATAAAACTTTGCATCTTTTCTATCTGCAAGATTGCTTGTTATATTATGGTATTTAGTGGCTCATTGGATCTTTGAATTGATAGGATGGAAATTGGGGGTTCAATCATTTTAAATGATTTATTTGGGAAGGACACATGAGAATAGTTGCCTTATCTGATGCTTAGATATAGTGTATTCATTGTAAATCCATCCATTATATATGGAAAACAGCTTTTGGTTAGATAACATTCACTGTGGTAAGATTCTATCTTCATTTTCCATTTTTATGTTCTCAATTTTTGGAGAAAACCCAAGAGATCTTATTATAAGTAATAGTAGAGTTTTTTACTCTAAATATAGTCAGCCCGTGACACCATTTGCCACATAGAACACGTGCAATTGCTTTTTATTGTAATGTCATTGAGGTTGGCTGGGCTGGAACAGGATTCTCCTGTCACTGTCATGGCCTTCAACACTCTCCTATAGACAGATGCCTGATTCTTACCCAACTGCCTTTCTTACAAAGTCTGGCTTGTTGGCCTGTTGACCCAGGGCTCCTTGCAAAGCTGCTGGAATTACTTAATTGGCCTTTTAAGCATGTTTAATGTCCTGATGAAGTTCTCTATTTCCCATGTGTGTTGTATAGAAATCAATGGCTGGCATAAAGACTTTCTTGGTTCATCAGGAGGCATATAATAAGAACAACAATGACAACACTAACTTAGAGTACCCACCACATATCAAGTTCTGAACTGTACAAATTACATGTATTGATTCCTTGAGTCCTCAGTAATTTTGTGAAGCATTAACTGTTATTGTGCCCATTTTACAGACGTGGAAACTGAAGCATAGAGAGGTTTAGTAATTTGTCCAAGTGCATACCGGAGGAAAAGTCTGACCTGGTATTTAAACAAGCATAGTCGTGAGAAAGTCCCAGAGTCAACAGAAGGTGAAACAGAACAAAGCAAGAAAAGCCACAGTAACAATACACTAAAGAGCTTTTCTTTGACCATCGTTCTTCATGCACATTTGTCCATGGATTATGCATTTTGACTACTATCCATTACTAAAGTGTACACTTTGGGAAAGACTTTAATAATTTATTTAGATTCATTATAGACCCCAGGTCAACTCTGAAGTTCTCAAGTTGCTCAGAGAAACTTGAATAAATAGGTCTGAAATTTCCCAGGGGAGGGGTGAAGGTTCAAGATATTTCATCACATTTACGTTAGAAATGCACGAAAACTTGGAGATGAGCCAATAGGTTTCCCACCGTGACTGTTGGCATGCTCCATCAAGGCAAGAATTTTTATTTGTGTTGGTGTCTGCCATACCCCTGATAGTTGGAATTATGCCTGGAATACAGTAGGTGCTCAAAAAATACTGGGCAAATAAATGAATTGAACAGATACCATGGGTCATAACCTTAACATACACTAGATTTGCTGTAAACTCTGGAGAACAGCAGAAGAGAGACTGGCAAAGCAGAGTGGAAAGTAACTTCAGGTCTGTCTTACATGTCCTTGGTCCTCACCTCACTGCACAGCACTCAAGAATATTCACAGCCATGCCCCAGGGAGCGGGAGGAGAGCCTTCATTTGGTATAATGTTGTTTTTTTGTGAGGACAAGAAAAAATTTCATGCACTAATTCCAATGGTGAATACTTTTCAAGGGCTTATTATGCAGTAGCCATTGGATATATAGTGAAGAACATATATATTCTTCACCACATTTTACACATGAGAAACGAAGGCCACAAAGCTGGTAACTGGCGAGCTGGGATCATGAACCTCATCAGCCCACTTTAGAGCCACACTGGTGCCAGTGGTCTGTGGTCCTTCCTCGGATTCAGTGGAACTGAAGACACACCCTCACAAAGCCTATCAGAAAGTACAAATCTGACGTGCCCTGCGGGACAGCGGACGGTGGTGTGAGAGAGTGTGAGGGAGGGAGCGGCAGGGTGGGACGCTGAGAAAATGGATTTTGGCTGGGGAGGGAGGTGCTATGCCAGGTCAGGCCTTTTAGGCCGTGTGAACTTTTGTGAGCCGTTTTTTATCTCAGTGGGAGGTCGTCGCAAGATTTTTGTGGGGATGCGACATGATCCTATTTATGTTTTATAAATGCCACTCATTCTGCTTCTTGTACTTTTATAGAATAGTCACAATGATTAATGGCACATTTTTGACAGAATATTCCTTCCTTCTAACATGCTTTTTCATGACTTTAGCTCATTCACGTGCCTCATAGATGGTATTTGGAAAATGCTTTTGAATAGAAACCATATTTAAGACTATTTTTGGATTGATATGTTGTAACATAAATAGATATGATGTGTATGAGAAGCAAGTTTAGAAGATTTGTATATGTTACTATGATTTAAAATTAAGGAAAAGGCATGTGGCAGAGGTACGAGTAAGTACTTCACTGCACCATTGATAAAAGTTACTAAAAGTAACTTTTCCAAAGCTATGCAATGCGTATTATAGGTTATGTACATATTAAATATTGTTGGTATATTTATATATATTTAGACAGTATTTTCTATAAGTAGTACTGATGCAGGCATATGGAATTATAATGTAATCATATTATGTAATTATAATCTAAAGTATTGAACTTATTAATATAGAATTCTATAATAGAATTAAACTGATTCAGGTTTACTATTTCACCCATATTTTAAATATAATGAAGCAAAGGCAAGAAAATCCTGGATTTTAGTGAAATTCAGTAAAGAGAATGCTTACACTGGCCTGTATAGTAAACTGCTAAGACTCACAGGTTTGTACTGATATTATTGCTTGTTCTTTGCAAAACCACCACCTAGGAAAACAGCCCGGCCACCTTTCGGGTGCGCGGTGTTTGTATCTCATTCGTATAAACAAGTTGTCTTTTGGAACCAGAAGTACAAACCGTGGCCTTTGGCGCTGGTTAAAAGCTGAAACTGTTGCTCTAACAAACACAATTTCTCTTCCTGGGCTGCTTGGAGATTGGCAGGAGCTCAGCCCTGAACATCCAGGGCAAGCGCACGGTCCAGCAGCGCCCCCTGGAGGCCAATGGCGAAATAGCAGCCTGTCCTGTGGCAGCAGGAAGGCGAGGAACCAGTTCTCCAAATACATTTTTGGAGCAAGTAGGTGAGGCAAAGAACCACCTGGAGAACGGGGAGGCAGGTGACAGGTTAGACAGCAAGAGAAGTGGCACGAAGCAGAGTCGGTTAATGATTCAAGCGGCTTTCTGACGCGGAGAATGCTTCAGTTGGTGAGAGAAGGGGGCACTTTTAAATTCTCGCTCCATACCAGTCAGGGAAGTCCTCCGAAGATTTGAATGTCCTTGCCTATCAGGACAGGCAGACATTTTATAAGGTGAGAATTCTGCATGAATGCCCCTGTTCAAAGGCTGTATTATTGAATCTGCCACCCGTCAAATCTGAGAATGCAAATGAGAAGAATCCTGTGGCTACCGCCCGGAATATGGGCCAGTGGTTCTGTTGTTATAGGGAAAGGCTGTCTCTTTTGGTTAATTTGCCATCGCTAAAGTTTTGGTATAGTCCAGTGATGGCGAACCTTTTGAGCTCGGCGTGTCAGCATTTTGAAAAACCCTAACTTAACTCTGGTGCTGTGTCACATATAGAAATTTTTTGATGTTTGCAACCATAGTAAAACAAAGACTTATATTTTTGATATTTATTTTATATATTTAAATGCCATTTAACAAAGAAAAATCAACCAAAAAAATGAGTTCGCGTGTCAGAGGTTCGCCATCACTGGTATAGTCAAATTACCACTGCGCTCTCAACAAATAGGACTTTCATTCCTATTTTAAGGTGACCAAAAAATGCATGGTGGTCAGATAATTCTTATTTTATGTTATTTGTTTTTCAATTCAAAACCTTTTATTTCATTTTTTACCTTTTCAACATTTTTTCAAAATATATTTTATTGTTTTACTACAGAGAGGAAGGGAGAGAGATAGAGAGTTAGAAACATCGATGAGAGAGAAACATCGATCAGCTGCCTCCTGCACATTTCCTACTGGGGATGTGCCCGCAACCCAGGTACATGCCCTTGACCGGAATCGAACCTGGGACCTTTCAGTCCTCAGGCCGATGCTCTATCCACTGAGCCAAACCGGTTTTGGCCTTTTCAACATTTTTATTGAATTTATTTGGGAATGGGGGAGCCTCTGGGATAACTACAGGTCATGGGGGAGCATGGTGTGATGGGGGTGGTGGTCACGGGCCAGCACTGTGCTACCACTGGCAGGGATCAGCCCGTCTGTTTTGGTCTGTCCTGGTCTGTTCCTCACATAAAATAGATATTCTTTTTTTAATGTTTTATTGATTTTTTAGAGAAAAAGGAAGGAAGAAGGGGAAAGAGATAGAAACATCGTTTGGCTGCCTCCTGTATATCCCCTGCCCCGAAACCAGGCGTATGTCCTGACCCAGAATCGAACTGGCGACCTCTTGGTGCATGGGGTGATGCTCTATCACCGAGCCACCCTGGCCAGACAAAGTAGATATTCCTTTTTTAAAAATTAACAGTTCCATCTCTTCTTTACTTCCATAATCAAATCATGTAGATATGGTCACCCCCATTTTACAGATAAGGAAAGGAGACTCAGAGATGAGTGAGTAGCATGCCCTGCATCACAAAGGCCTGATGCAAATGCTCACGGCTTTATTAGCCACATTCAGTGCGCAGGGATGTGAGGCTGAGGGGCAGTGAAATCCATTACCCAAAGCCACACAACTGGCCAGCACATGTTTTGGTATTTCTCACCCAATTTAAAAAAAGACAACACACACACGCCTAGAAAATGAAAGATTTTGAGTAAGAAATGATGAAGATAGCCAGGTCTTTAACTTGCACAGGTACTAGTGAGAGATGCCGGGATGGGCGTCGTGGGGGCTCAGCAATGGTGGCCCGGGCTGCTGTCTGCTTTGTTCTGTTGCTGCTGCGAACCACCACCCCTTTCCTGCTGATGCTCATTCAGAAAGAAGTCTCCTGGCCCTAACCAGTTTGGCTCACTGGATAGAGCGACTGAAGGGCCCCAGGTTTGATTCCTGGTCAGGGCACATGTCTGGGTTGCGGGCTTGAACCTTAGTAGGGGCCATGCAGGAGGCGGACAGTCAATAATTCTCTCTCATCATTGATCTCTCTCTCTCTCCCTCTCCCTTCCTCTCTGAAATCAATAAAAATATTAAAAAAGAAAGAAAGAAGTCTCCTGGACATTATAATGATTAGACATGAACCTGAAAGGATCAAATCTCCAGGCTTTCGATAAAAAAAAACCCTCTTTAAGCTGTTTGTACACAGATCATCCGGCCGGAAGCAGGATCTCAGGAATTCTTCGAGAGGCCAAGGCGGGTCAGAGAGGATTAGCGCAGCCGGTGGGCACGCAACTAAAGGAAGCTTCTCAAGTGAGCAGAGCAAAGCAAAACAAGCCGTGTGAGAAAATGCTGACACAACGCAGGTTTCAGTGTAATAAACAGTGCGCTCGGACCTCTGCTTCACCCTATGGGACTGAGCACCATAAATACATTATATTTTAGTTCTTAGGAGAGGAGCAGAGGGTCCACGCCATGTAAGAATCGTGTTTTTATGAGCCCGCTGATGAGTAGCCGGATGTTGAATCGCATCCTGAGTCCTTAAGGCCTCATAAGCAGAGCAGCACAGCCTGTGTTTGCCCAGGGAAGCATCTGAGAGGGATTCCTCCAGAGTCCCATTGCGGTCGGCAGGCTCCCCTGCCCAGCCCGGCGGGTTCTCATTATTGCTGTCGGCAGGCGCTTCACACGGGTCCTTCCATCATCAATTCTGCAGGAAAGACACACCACCTCAGTGGCCTGTTGCTCACAACAGACGTCAAATTTAAACAATGGCTCTCCGACCTGTGTTGTATTCCGTTGTGTTCTGGAAGTTCATATGCATGCCAAGCGCTCCAGGAGGGAGCAAACAGTAAGTCACGTAATGAGAGGGACTCAGCCACGCTGCTTACCTTCCCAGCTCGGCTACTTGGGGATATTGCAGACGCCGTCTTCTTACCTCCTGATGCTGGGTGCACAGTGATCGCACCATTATTGCTAATATTCCCAGTGAAATTCTTGAAATTGGCTCAATTATATACATGGAAAACCCTTGTAAGTCACATAGAGGCACTCTTCAGCCACATATATTTTCATCAAACTATCAAATCAAGAATAGGAAATACAGCATTTTTGGGGGGCTGGAAGCAAAGAAAAACAGGAAATCATTCTCTTTGACACATTTATCTCCTACTTGTCACATAGTACAGGTGGCAGAAGTAAAACACATGGACTTTGGGGGATATGTTTGACATTAAATACAGATATGACCAGATCGTGCTATTTTCACTCTAGATTTCCATTTGGTGCGTCCGGGTGTCACACAGCCAATAAAATACTGTCTTGATAAACCCATTTAGAGATTCCTGCATAACAATTTACAGTTGGTTTGCAGCTGAAGTCTGTTTTTTAACAAAGTAAGAACACTTCACATGCAATCTTCCTCCTTCAACTTTTGAGAGCACGACGCAGCAGGGAGAGCTGCAGGCGCCAGGCTGTCCAGCAGGCCTCTGGGACTCCTTCATCTTGTGAAAATGAAACTCGATGCTCCTGAACGTCTCCCCAGGTCCTCCTCCCTGCAGCCCCTGGCAGCCGCCACTCTGCTCCCTGCTTCCCTGAGTTGGTCTCTGGTGGATCCCTCACGTCATCGGAGCGTGCAGCGCCTGTGCTTCTGCGACGGGCTTCCTTCCCTCGGCATCAGCCCCCACGCTCATCCAGGTGTTGCAGATGGCAGGGTTTGGTCTTTTCTGTAAGGCCAGGTCATATTCCACCGTATGAATATAGCACATCTTCTTTATCCAGGCACTTGTTGATGGGCATGTGGGCGGTTTCCGTGTCTGGGCTATTGTGACTAGTGCTGCAGTGAACATGGGGGTGCAGGGACTCTTGGGGATTCTGATGTCAATTCGCGGATGTGGAGAAATTGGAGCCCTTGTGCACTGAGGGTAGGAATGGAAGATGGTGTCGCCGCTGCGGAAAGCAGCATGGAGGTCCCTCGGAAAATGAAAATAGAGCTGTCGTATGATCCAGTCATCCCATGTCTGTGTGTATATGCAAGTGGATTATTTTTGATACAGTAACTTGCAAATACCATATCAAAACACCACATAATTACTAATACAGAATCATATAAAATTGCAGCTTTCTCTCACACCTTGCCTGGTCCAAATATTGGTGTAATTTGATCCGCAATCAGCACGGACAAGAAAGTAATGAGAGTAATATTTCTGTTTTGTGCAATATCAACCCGCAGTCGCTGGTGCTGTTATTCAGTCTCGGTAATTGTTTAGGTCATCAATCTCTGGCAGGAACCTTCCGGAGTGCGGGATGATAGCAGAGCATCAAGCTGCGCCACGCTGAGAAGCGATGCATCTCTGCCAGGTGAAGTTCTGCCCTTCGGCTACCATAATGTATCTCCATTCTGCTTACAAATGGGTGTTCACTGTGCTAAATGGCAACAGGGTACACGGGATTTATAAATAGATGAAACGTTTGCTCTCGCTAACATCAGAGCTTACATAGTTGAAAGTGCAATTGGAAGTTGAGGCAAAATAATTACACTTACCTGCAAAATAAATGACTTTGGTAAATCATTGTGATAAGCTATTCAGATGATTAAAGATTGTTTATGTAAAATACGCTCTTCGTAGAATAACTCAATTTTAACTTTCAGTGTTCACTCTTAAAAAATAAAGTCTGTTTTTTACCTAAAACATAGCATTGCGTCATCGTACATAATTTTGTTAATTTATAAATTTTAAAGGAATCTCTTTCTTTTTTTTAATATATTTTATTGATTTTTACAGAGAGGAAGAGAGAGGAATAGAGAGTTAGAAACATCGATGAGAGAGAAACATCGATCAGCTGCCTCCTACACACTCCCCACTGGGGATGTGCCCAAAACCAAGGTACATGCCCTTGACCGGAATCGAACCTGGGACCCTTGAGTCCGCAGGCCGACGCTCTATCCACTGAGCCAAACTGGTTAGGGCTAAAGGAATCTCTTTCTAATCTTTGCTGTTAGATTCATTAAGTCGTTGGCCATTGTTTTAGTCTGGGATAAGAGTCTTTTATTTTTGATAGAAAATTTATTCCCTGATTACACAATGGAGATAACTTGATCTCCTCTTTGCTGATTGGTTTGTAAAGGTAGCTGTGTATCCTCCCTTATTAATCAAAGGTGGCATTTTATAGATAAACATATAGGAGGAAAATCAATACAGTGCTTGCTGTAACTTTAAAAAAATTATTGATTTTCGAGAGAGAGGGAGGGAGAGAGAGAGATATATATTGACTTGTTGTTCCACTTACTTATACATTCATCGGTTGATTCTTGTGTGACCAGGGACTGAACCTGCAGCCTTGGATAATGGGGTAATGCTCTAACCTGCTGCGCTACCCGGCGAGGGCTTGCCATAACCTCTGATTTTGTTTTTGACTGAAGCATTTTGTCCCTGCATCAGTGTTTTCTATGAGGTACATTACTTCTGGTTCAATTTTCATTATTTAATTCAATGAACATAGTAAAGCCTCCATTTTTATCTGAGAATTTTTTCCAATATCTAGAAAAGTATGGAAAAAATGTGGTCATCCCACAAGAACACACCGCTGAGCTTTATGAAAGTTTTAACATTTTGATGAAAGATCACAGAAAGAATGTCAATACTTGGCTGCCCTCCCCAGACTGGCTCCTTCCCCTCCATTCATGTCCTGTTCATGCGAACGTTTGTCGATTTCATGTATGCATTCGTACTATTACTGCACCAGGATTGACCCATTGACCCTACACAATGTTTTGTATGTTTTCAGTTTTTGCACAAATAGTCTGAGACTGAGAATATCATTCAACTTGCCTTTATTTTTCACTCTTCTGCCTGTAGTTTTCACCATGTTAGTGCAAATATCCCAGAGTCATTCATTTTAAATACTATACAGTATGATATTAATGGAGTACGTCACAATTTATGTAATGAGCAGTTAGGCCTGTATCCAATTTTTCACGGTTATAATCATGAATTTCCTACCACGTGTCTTCATGCCATACATGCTAGGGTTTCTCTAGAACAGTATATGCTATAAAGTTCAAATGTGCTTATTCACAAATTTGGCAGCATATGTTTATATTGCCCTCAGGTTGTTTCTATAACTTTATACATTTTGCAGTGCATAAAAGTTCCCTATTTTTCCAAAATCTTATCAATGGTTAATAGCAAATATTTCCAATTTTGTCAGACTGATGGATATGAAATAGTATTTAACTATTGTTTTTAATTTCCATACTTAGACATGAGCTTGAGTATCTTTTAGTACATTTTTCAGAATTTAGTTTGTCATTGTATTATCTATTCACATATTTTTCTCATAGTTTTTGGTTCTTTGCCTATTTCCTTATTAATTAGTAAGAGGTCTTTATATAGCTTCTTCCAGTTGGTAGCTGGTCTTTTCACTTGCATATGACCTCTAGTTGGAGAATTAAAAATTAAATGCATTCAAATTTATCAGTTTTCTTTTTGAGCTTTTGAATCATATTTAAGCAAGCTTCCCTTGCCTTGTAGCCATAAAGATATTCTTCTATGTTTTCTGTAAAGAACTTTATGGATAAGGTGTTTCATTCATACTACTTGTACAGATTAGGTCAGTCATTAGAATGGATTATAAGGTATAACTAATTTTATTTTTATTACATATAACAAAATCTGTTCTTACAGTAACTTTT
>NW_005368491.1:930954-939201 GCF_000412655.1 Myotis brandtii | reverse complement strand
CCCTGATCGGCCCTGCTCTGTGTGTGACAGGGTAGAGCCATAACCTCTCCATCAGCCCTGCCCCGAGTGTGACAGTGGTGGCGCCCCAACCCCCCTGATGGGCCCTGCTCTGTGCGTGACAGGGGGTGGCGCCGCAACCTCCCCATCGACCCTGCCTTGAGTGTGACAGGGGGCGGTGCCCCAACCCCCCAATCGGCCCTACCCTGAGCGTGACTGGGGGTGGCATCGCAACCTCCCGATCCGCCCTGCTCTGTGCATGACAGGGGGCGGTGCCCCAACTCCCCAATCGGCCCTGCTCTGAGCCCGACCAGGGGCTGCACCTAGGGATTGGGCCTGCCCTCTGCCACCCGGGAGCAGGCCTAAGCCAGCAGGGCGTTATCTCCCGAGGGGTCCCAGACTGTGAGAGGGCACAGGCCGGGCTGAGGAACCCCCCCTTCCCCCCCCCCCAGTGCACAAATTTTTGTGCACCGGGCCCCTAGTATACTATAAAGTTCAAATGTGCTTATTCACAAATTTACCAGCATATGTCTATATTGCCCTTAGGTTGTTTCTATAACTTTATACATTTTGCAGTGCATAAAAGTTCCCTATTTTTCCAAAATCTTATCAATGGTTAATAGCAAATATTTCCAATTTTGTCAGACTGATGGATATGAAATAGTATTTAACTATTGTTTTTAATTTCCATACTTAGAAATGAGCTTGAGTATTTTTTAGTACATTTTTCAGAATTTAGTTTGTCATTGTATTATCTATTCATATATTTTTCTCATAGTTTTTGGTTGTTTGCCTATTTCCTTATTAATTAGTAAGAGGTCTTTATATAGCTTCTTCCAGTTGGTAGCTGGTCTTTTCACTTGCATATGACCTCTAGTTGGAGAATTAAAAATTAAATGCATTCAAATTTATCAGTTTTCTTTTTGAGCTTTTGAATCATATTTAAGCAAGCTTCCCTTGCCTTGTAGCCATAAAGATATTCTTCTATGTTTTCTGTAAAGAACTTTATTGATAAGGTGTTTCATTCATACTACTTGTACAGATTAGGTCAGTCGTTAGAATGGATTATAAGGTATAACTAATTTTATTTTTATTACATATAACAAAATCTGTTCTTACAGTAACTTTTATTTTAAAAAATACACTTCTTTGTTTATTTTTTCAGTAACAGAATTCCTTTATTTTAAAACAATTAACATATATATATTCTATATAATAAAAGGCTAATATGCAAATAGACCAAATGGCAGAACAACTGGAACAACCAAACAACCGGTTGCTATGATGTGCACTGACCACCAGGGGGCGTGTGCAGAATATGGTGGGCATCAGCCATGGTGGGATGGTGGAGCAGGTGAGTGCGGGCGCCAGACCAAGGCAGAGCACCGGTCGCTGTCATTGGGACAAGCCCCTGGTGATTACTGAAAATTCTTTGCTCCTGTGCACTGCGGTCCCACCTGGCTCTTGCACCCACTGCCAGCACCGGCCCCGCTCGCACCCACAGCCGGCGCCAGCGCTCGTCCCAATCGCTTGGCGCCATCAGCAGGTGCAAACGGCAGCTGCCAGCCCAGTCACCCCTGAGGGCTTCTCCACCTCCCCCTGTTCCCGAGGGGCGATGGGGCAGAAGCCGCTGCTTGTACCTGCTGATGGCGCTAGCCCTGCTTGCACCCGCTGCTGGCGCCGGCCCCAATCGCTCCGTGCCATCAGAGGGTGCTAGTGGGGCCGGCTCCATCAGTGCATGGGAACAGCGGCGGGAGCAGGGCTGCCGGCAGACAGGGGACTGGGGGCCACGGAGGGAGAGGCTGGGCGGGTGTGTGGAGGATGGGCCGAGACCCGCCCCTGTACCTACCCCTACCGCAGCCTCACGGCCCACAGAGATAGAAACATTAATGATGAGAGAGAATCATTGATTGGCTGCCTTCTGCATGCCCCTACTGGTGATCAAGCCCGCAACCTGGACATGTGCCCTTGACTGGAATTGAACCTGGGGCCCTTCAGTCTGCAGGCTAATGCTCTATCCACTGAGCCAAACTGGCTAGGGCTCAGTGGTATAATTTATACCTTTATTCCTAGGCTTGGTATCTGCTGGGACAAGACCTCCTGAGCCATGGAAACATGTCATACTTGTTTAAATGACAGAACTGTACCTCTTCCTCCGGTGGTCTTGAGACCCCACCCTGTTCTTCCTTATTTCTTTTCAACTTAATTTTGTCTCATTGCTTTCCCATCTGAATTTGGGGAAAAGATTGCAAAGTACTATTTTAAAAAATTGGAATTTTGCTTAGTATTGGGTTGAGATTAATAATTAACTTGGAGAGAATTATCTATATATATGTATATATAAAAGACTAAGCAACTGTCCGACCAGCTGACTGGCCAGTAGGTATGATGCGCACTGACCACCGGGGGGCTGATGCTCAACACAGGAGCTGCCAAGTTGCGGTGACTTGGCAGCTGCAGTTCTTGGGTGATGCACCCCGGAACCAGAGAGGAGGGGGTCCCATTCCTCGCGGGGCCATGTGATGCCACCTTTGACCGTGGGTTATGTTGTTGCTGGGGCACTGTCTGCCCCAAATCTGGTTTACTGCTGAGCTGTGGTGACCGCAGGCGCCCTTCAAGCCAAGGCACCGCCCCAGGTGGGGCGGGCGGGGAGGGGCCTCGGGAGGTTGGCTCCAGGGCGTGTCAGCCCATCTCACCCAGTACTGCCCCGCCAGCCACCTTCTAATTAATTAATTTTCAATGTGCACAAATCCATGCACCGGACCACTAGTATTTTTATAATATTGTGACTTTGCAACCATGAGCTTGATTTATTTCCATTTATCCAAGTCCTCATTTATAATATTTAATACATTATCATTTCTGTTAGATTTGTTCCTACTTATCAGAGTTGTTTGGCTTTGATATTTGGCCAAAATGAGTGATTCAGTGGGGCTTTATTCTTAGACTTCAGAAGAGTGAGAAGCTACAAGCCAACTTCAATCTAATTTCTGGCATCCCTAAGCTACAGGGGGATCGATAATTCTCTGATCTCAAAGATTTATTTCTGCTTAAACAGCATTAGCACATCAATAACACAAATAAGATGTTATTTGGATTTATTGTGAATATCCGAATGCTCATTTACAAATAAATGTAAATAGTCTAGATGTTACTCAGAGCAAAAATTCTCCTTATGTTGTTTTTGTGGTGATAATCTGTTATTTTGAAATAAAAATGCTTATTTATTATTGCAGAAGTACAATGCTGTAGTAATTAATAATGACTGTGAAATGTTAACAGCATGAAAAAAATTATCATACACTTTTCAGATAGTTAAATATCTAGGACAGTAAATTTGAGATTAAATCAAAATTTGAGAATAAAATTAGAATATTAAGAGAATATGCTAGCTACTTAAGAAAAACATTCAATAGTTTTGAACTAACAAATGTTTATCCAATTAAATAATATGAGGCAGAATGATAGAGATTATTGGAGAATTCTAATCTTTGTGCAATTGTTCAGCATACAGTATCTGAAAATTTAAATGAAGGAAACTAGGAACTCTAATTTCTAGATATTTCACTCCTTTTATGGAGTTTTTCTTCTGGAGTGGTTATTATTGGCAATGAATAACCATTTAGAAGCACAGACGTTTCTCGCAGTGGCTGCACAGTCCCGCAGATGAAATTATGGAGAAATAATATTTATACTAGATGTCCGATGCTCGAAATTCACGCAAGGGGCTTGGCCCTCACAGCCCCTGCTTCGTAGGGCTGTCCGGTCTAATGAGCATATTACACTTTTATTATTAGATTATTGTATTCTTTTCTGTATGAACTATAAATTTACTTTGGTCCCACCCTTTATGTTTTTAATTTCCATGAAGTTGGGTAGTGAAGACCTGGGGGGAGAGATAGAGAGGAACATCGATTGGTTGCCTCCCACACAGGGCCCCTGCAACCGAGGTACATGCCTTTGATGGAATCAAGCTGGAATCAGTGCTCGAGCTGACGCTCTATCCACTGAGCCAGACCGGCTAGGGGTAGGCATTGCGTTTCCATGCCCCCATTTCTTTATCATCTAGAGCAGTTGGCGGCCAATAGAACTGCCTGTCCTGGTAGAAATATTCTGTCGTCAGAACTGAATAATGTGATAGCCCACATCTGACTGTGGGCTCTTGAAATACGTTTAGTGTGACTGAGGAAGTGAATTTATAATTTTATTTAATTTAAAATTCAATTTTAATAGCCACATTTGCCTACTAGCTAAAATATAGGACTATACAGGTAGTTTTAATTTTCATTTTATTTCTATCATTTAAACAAGAGATGAAGTATGATATGTCCAAGCCATACTTTCTGCCTGGGAGTCCTGTCTTGATCTCTCTCTCCTCCCATGACAATCCTCATTTTTCAGGATCTACCTTAAATTACATTATCATTCATTAATTACCCTCCCTTACTCATTAAGTCACAAAATATTCTAGCTCAAATAATCAAATCTAAGCCCTTTATTTGACGGATGGGGAAAAAGAGACTAAGAGAGTTAAAATAAGTTTAATTAATTTTATGTGACATTTCATAGTCTGTCCTGGTTATTGACTTTTAAAAAACTTAATCTCAACATACTTGTGTAATATGACTACATCAAATATTGCCTGTAACAACTGCCTGTTGATTAAGGATTATAAATATTCCCTTTTTGTATTTAAAAAACAGTGTTCTATTCTATAAATCTGAAAGGGAGTGCTACCATGCACCATATTTTAATGGTAGCGTTCCCGGAAAGGGGACCTGGCCCTTGACGGGTCTGCCTAGGCCCAGCCGGTAGTGTGTGGGTCCTTGACTTCATGTAGGAAAATATTCACAGCACGAATCCAGGTGAATCTTAGGGGATGTGTGTTAAAGCTGGGGACAGTGAGACAGGAAGGGCTGGAGAAATGAGCCTCAGGGGCTGCTCTGCCTCACTAGGAAGTCAGAGAAAAGGGGGGTTGCCTGGATGAATTGCCACTGCCTCTTGCAGCCTCATGGGGTCCCTTCCAGTTTGGGAGATGCATGCCTGTGGGGGAGGAGGGGGGTGGGCTTGCTCCTTGGAAGGGGAATGTGTGCTGCACCTTCACTTTTGAGGGGTTTTAAAGGCTGGGAGTTTAGGGGAGATCTTAGGGGAGGATCTCAACAGAATATTCATCAGCTTCATGCTGATGTACCAAAGTAAGGTTTATTCTCTTAACTTCATCTGCCCTTGTGGTTGGCAAATGGCACTAGCTGGATTTCTGACATCTGTCTCCCTGAGTAGGGTGATTTAAGCTTATGTGCCCTCTGGTTGGGGAGGAGAAGTGCAAACCGTTTACTCTTAAGCGTCCCTGGTTTCGGGAAGACGGGGTTTTCTAGATGCTGCAAACTGCTGTTAGCTGTCTGTCTCAGTGTCCCCACTCCCCTTGCCCTGGCTTACTAAGCTTTCTCAGCAGCAGCAGGTTAATCCTCATTTGAAAATATTAAAATAGAGAGTGAGTGGACCTCAGTCTTCAAATAATTTTATAATGCTCTTAGAAATACACGGTGTTAGTAGATATTACATACCCGTGTTTGCATTGTTTTAGTTTGATGTGATAATCAGGCATAATAGGCTGTACATCCAATTTAAAAGGGAAAAAAGCATGCAAAATACATCTCAACTCTAAAGATTTAGTTTATATTCATACTAGTTCCACTAAAAAAAAAAATGAGTGCTGTGACATGCATATTGTGAAGATTAACAACATTAAAATGACTGAAAAATTCACATATTTTTGTAATAGAGTGTATAAAGATTTTTGTTTAAACATCCTAAAATGCTGACAAAGAAACTTTGTTTTTTTGGCAAAGAAAAGTGCTGCATGGCAATTTTTTATATACATCTTAAAAGTGAGTAAGAAGTAAGGGCTTTAAAAATTTAAACCTCATTAGACTAGAATAGAAATTTAGAGCTAAAAGACACCTTGGGAATAATCCAATCCAACCCCTTCACAAGCAATGACACTGACTTTTAAGGAGGTTCACTTACTTCTCTTAGAAAAGGCAGTGAATTAGCCAGAATCTGAGCGACACTGGAGGTCTGCTGGTCCCGGTCAGGGATGCTTTCCTCTACGCCAGGCTGTGTCCCCAGACGTCATGCTTGTAGAGAACGTATTTTAAAGAATGTCAGGTGGTGTTATCAGTGAAAGTGGGGTATCTACCAGTGGAAGTGGGGGATCCCTTTCCACACAGGGTGCTGGGGACAGGATCCTTACAATAGCTTGAGAAGAAGAATTTTCTGAGACTTGCACTTGGAGGATGAGTGATTTTTATTCGCATGGAGTTACATCCCTCGGTTTCCCTTAGTCCCGTCCTGGAAGATATGCATCTGGGGATTCAGCAGAGCGAGAAGCAAAGCCAGGGTCCAGAGCTTCTGTTCCTTGGTGGAGCTGGGTCCGGGTTAGCATCAGGCTAGTTGTGGCCCATTCGTTCATTGTGTGTGGGGCCCACATGACCCTGGCCATGCGGGCAAATGCAGGAGCGTGAGAGTCCTGCAAGCCAGGAGCAGGAACCAAGAGGCAAGAGAAGGAACCAAGAGTTTAAGTATCTCAACTCTTCCCCTGCTTGCAGTGGCCACGCCTACACTGGCCAATGACCTGTTGCCAGGTGTGACTGACAGTCAAGTACCTTCCCTATGTCACCCAGACTTTACTGGGCGTGCCTGTAATATTTGCCTTCCCTTTACTCCTTTCCAGTTATTAATAACCAGGTTTATTTTAAGGGTATCGATGGCCCTTTTACTACAGGATTTATTCTATAGGGAAGTGCATGTAATGTTGGTTAATTTGTAGGGCAGAAAGGAGTGTGTGGCATCCCTGTATCATCATTCCTACAGGCTAACTGAGCTCTTTGCTGCCACTTGTCAAAGATAAAAGGAGGAAGTATTATCATTAACTAAGTGCCTTGGCCTCAAGGTATTGGTTTCCTCCATTTTCTATTTTAATGATAATAGACCACGTCTCCCTGTCATTGGACTGTCATCACCAACCTAGGTAGGATTTTTCTTCATGAGAGGGCTTATTCATTCGGTGGGATTTATTAAGCATCTACTGCTGATCAGAAACTGGGCCAGGCACTTCCATTCCAAGTAAAATAAAATGGAGAGACCCCAACTTTCCTGGAGGGTGCCTCTTGTGGTAACTGTCATCCTTACACATTCCTTATGCTTGCAGCGAAAATAACATCTAGGGTCACAGAGCAATCAGTAGGGTCCAGAGACACAGAGATCTTAAGTGAGGAGAGAAAAAGTATTGATTCGTCAGGCAAAATGAAAGCGGTGGCTAACCTTGCTCTGAAGAAAGAGGTGGCACAATGGGGGAACCGGGAGGAAATTGCAGTGGCAGCGTGGAGTGAGTGCACAGTTGAGAAGTGACCCTGAGGCTGGAAGGCAGTTGATGTCCTGCAGGAATGAAGTGGCTCAGGCATTGGAAGTCTCAGTGCAGCTGAAGAGCCACTGAAGTGGCCGCTAGAGAGTGAGGGATCTGGGAGGGACCTGGAGGGTATTGTGCTGAGTGAAATGAGCCAGTCAGAGGAAGACAAGTATCACATGATCTCATTCATTATGGAATCTAATGAACAAAAGAAGCTGATGAACAAAATAGACCCAGAAACACAGAACCGTGGATCAGACTGATGAATTTCACAGGGAAGGCTGTGGTGCAGGTAGGTGTGTGTGTGTGGGGAAGATTAACCAGGAAACTTATATGCATACTAGAGGCCCCATGCATGAAAATTTGTGCACTCAGGGGCGGGCGAGGGGGCCTTCAGCCCAGCCTGCACCTTCTCACAGTCCAGGACCCCTCGGGGGATGTCCACCTGCTGGCTCCCCAGGGGATCAGGCCTATGCTGGCAGTTGGACATCCTTAGCACTGCTGAGGAGGCAGGAGAGGCTCCCACCACTACTGCTGTGCTCGAAGCCTTCAGCCCAGCTTGTGGCTGAGCAGAGCTCCCCCTGTGGGAGCGCACTGACCACCAGGGGGCAGCTCCTGCATTGAGCATCTGCCACCTGGTGGTCAGTGCCCATCATAGCAACCAGTCATTCCTTATCGTTCTGCTGTTAGGGTCAATTTGCATATTACACTTTTATTATATAGGACTAGGGGCCCGGTGCACAAAAATTTGTGCACTGGGGAGGGGGTTCCCTCAGCCCAGCTTGCCCCCTATCACATACTGGGAGCCCTAGGGGATGTCCTACTACCTGCTCCCTGCTCCC
>NW_005368491.1:929779-930435 GCF_000412655.1 Myotis brandtii | reverse complement strand
CCTCCCCGGCCCAGGCCTAAAGCCTCTGCTGGGGCACCCCCAGCTCCCGCCGCCGCCGCTCGCTGGTTGGCTCCTCCCCGGCCCAAGCCTAAAGCCTCAGGCCGTACGCCAATTACCATGTTTCTCTTTTATTACTGTAGATTAGAGGCCCAGAGCACGGATTCATGCACAGGTGGGGTTCGGCTGGCCCGGCCCCAATCGGGGTGGATTGGGGCCGGGCCTGTCGGGAGGGGGAGATGGTGGGAGGTTGGCTGGCCAGCCCCACCCCTGATTGGTGTGAGAGAGGGCGATCAGGGGTGGAGCTGGCTGGGGGGAGGGGCTGCAGGTGGTGGGCCGGCCAGCACAGCTCCCAAATGGGGTGGGGGGCTGATCAGGGGCCAGCACCCTGGGGGAGGAGCCATGGGTGGGTTGGCCAGCTGGCCCTGCTGCTGATAGGAATGGGGGCGGGGGCTGATAGGGGATGGAGCTGGCTGGGGAGACGGGCTGTGGGCTGATCAGGGTGGTGGGGGCCCATCAGGGGAGGGGCCAGCTGGGAGAGGGGCCACTGGTAGTTGGCTGGCAGCTCTGCCCCTGATTAGGGGGGGGCAATCTGGGGTGGGACCAGTCAGGGGGAGGGGCTGCAGGAGGTTGGCCAGCAAGCCCCGTCCTCTATTGGG
>NW_005368491.1:917835-929636 GCF_000412655.1 Myotis brandtii | reverse complement strand
AGGGGTAGGCCGGCTGGGAAGAGGGGCTGCAGGAGGTTGGCTGGCCAGCCCCACCCCCCGAATGGGCCGGTTCACTGGCCACAGTGGGTGTCATAGTGACTGGTCGATCCAGTCTTTACAGCATTCCGGTCACTGGCTTTTTATATAGAGAGATATGCATAGCCCATGGACACAGACAATAGTGTGGTGAAGGCCTGGGAGGGGTGGGTCCAGGATGGAGAGGTCAATAGGAAAGAAAAACAAAAACAAACGGGACAGCAGCAATACTTTCAACAATAAAGATAAATTTAAAAAAAGAAAAGAAAGTGAGGGATCTAGAAATAGGATTTGGTCAGGGGGAGCCATTGGGAGTTTAGATTCCAGGGATGGTAAGATGCATCCGTTGGTTTTCTCTAGAGAAACAGAAGCACAAGGATATACTGTATATCTGTAGATGATAGATAGATAGATAGTTAGATAGATAGATAGTTAGATAGATAGATGATAAACGGAAAAGGAAACTGTGGACTGACTTGTGTCCCCCTAAATTGTTATATTGAAGGCCGACCCCCAATGTAATAATATTTGGAGGTGGGGCTTTGGGAGGTAATTAGGTTTAAATGAGGTCAAGGGTGAACCTCATGATGGGATTAGTGCCCTTATAAGAGGAGACACCAGGAGCTTGCTCCCTCGTCCAGTCTGCATGTGAGGGCACAGAGGGTAGGTGACAGGAGCTACGTGCTGTAACCAATATACCTTTCTTATTCCTAAAACACATTCGGAATCTTTTTGCATTTTATCTCTTTGTTGGTCCAAAATATTTCCTGGAAATTACATAGCTGGTGATGTTTTCCATGTGTCTTCAGCTTAGTAGCTTTGTGTATTTTTTCATTGGCAAAGACTACACTGCATTGAATTACCATGTCACTTTTCACTGGGGCCTGGCAGTAGATTGTTTTCTTAAAAATATATTTACTACTGCTAATACGACTGTCATTTCAGATGCATTGAGTGGTTAGGAAACAGCATGGAATCCCACGTAATTAGCCTCCTGTGCCAATTAGCAACTTCAGATTTTAAAGAGAACTTGGCTCTATTATCTGCATATAAAACTTAAAGACAAAAGCAGTGCACAGATGGTTATGCAGAGGGAGCCCCTGCTTCGTATTTGCAAGTCCGTAGACACAGCATATGCATTTGTTTGCAGCCTGAACATGATTAAGCGGGTGGAAGCCATTCATTCGTCCCCTAGGAACACTGCTCTCCATGGAAATACAGAGAGACTCTTGGCTTGATGCCAGGCCGACAGCAGCCTTACTTGAGGAAGATATAATAGTTAACACGTTAAGCGCCCAGTCAGTCACCGGTAACTGTTAATCCACGAGAAATACTGCCATAAAATTTAAGCATGTTGCCCGGCTGGTGTAGCTCAGTGGTTGAGTGTCAACCTATGAATCAGGAGGTCACTGTTCCATTCCTGGTCAGGCCCATGCCTGGGTTGTAGGCTGGATCCCCAGTAGGGGGCATTCAGGATGCAGCCTATCAGTGATTCTCATTTCTCTCCCTTTCTCTAAAAAATCAGTTTTTAAAAAAGTTAAGCATGTAAATCTTACGACAAAAATATAAAGCTAAATTGTCTTCAGAGCACTTGAAGGAATTCTGACTCTTTTATACTATATATATGTTGCAATAAAAAATAGTGATCCAACCAATTAAAAATACATTCCTCCACATATCTTGTCAATACTGGTTTTAAAGTTTATGAAACCAGAGGATTTTTTTAAAAGAAACATGCCTATAACATATTACACCATAGCCTAACATTTAATCTCAAAGAAAAAGAAAACAGAGGCTTGTATATTTTACGAGCCTTCCATTCTGTAAAGGAAAAACTGTCCAGAGATTGGTTGATTGTAACTGGACTTTATGAGGTATCAGCAGGGAATTCGAAACCTTCACACCTTTCCTCTCTCAGCCCGTTTAACCTCCACCTTCTGGGGCTCAGAAGCATGATGCGAACGAAGCGAAGATGCCGCAGAAGCACATTTTGAACATTTCAGTCCCCTCCCCTTCGCTATAGCTCAAGCATGTGAAACTCAAAGGCTAACATGGGCCAAATAAGCGAGGCAGGCGGCCCGTGGGTCTCGAGTTTGACATGCTTGCATAGCTCTTTGGATCACATTAAGTGTACAGCTTGCTCCTCTCCGCACCACTTAAGAAATGACATTCCTCTCCTCCGCTTGGTCCACTTTCACAGTGCTGTTAATGAGTTAGTCTCTGACACTTTAATGTACTTAAAAGTTTTATATGCTGTATTTATTGCAAAGCTTTTGGTACTTTGAAAAAGTGTATCTGAGCATCTTCCCAACCTTCCTGTGACATTCTTTCCTATTCATCAAGTAAATAACTAAATTAGCAGATAAATACCTTACATAAGTTATTGACTGTGCCTGTAGTCACCAGAGGCAAATGGTTGTGAATGATGAATTCGAGCCCAAAGCTTCTTATTGCCTTCTTAATGGATATTGTGACTCTCTCAAAGCAAATCCATCTCAATTGCTTTCCTCCGTGTTTATAACATATATCTGTGATAGGTAAACAAAGGTAGACTGGGATGTATCAAGAAACACTGGAAATCGGCTGTTTCCTTTTCACGTAAGACTTCGCATTTTAAAATGTTCCCCTCCTTTTCCTCTGGGTCCCTTGTCAACATTTGGAGACAGCCAGTGTGCGCCGTCATTTCTTCTACTTAATAAGTGTACTTGGGAGCATCGCAACATCTTCTCATCAAGCAAGTGCAAATGTTAAGAGCGGCTCGGCTGTTTCAATCACCGCCGAGTGGCTGTGAGTGGCTGGATCTCTCTGGATGAAAATATCAGAGAGGGTGAACGTGTTGTTGCTATTTCCCCTAACGGTTTCTCTAAGAAAACATGAAAAGTTGGAGGCACATGTTCTAACATTTGATTTACTTGCGTTTCAGGGTTGTTTGTGGAGCGGTAGTCATCACAGTCATTTGTATTCACTCTTCCCTTTTACAGCGCCCTTCCTCTCTGTTAAACAGAGGGCCACCTGCTTGCTCAGACCTTAAAAGGTAATTTCTCATTTCAGATTATTGAAATGGACATTAAAAAAAAGATTTTGTAGGATTCATTCAAACTCTAAATAGATTGAGATACAGTCACTGATTCTGAATTGACCGGATGCATTTCTGTCTCTTCAGATAGACTCAAGCCATGATTTCTTTTTCATTGTGTTCTTTATTTTTGTACAATGACCATCAAGGGTCATTTTTGTGTAGTAGTAGAAATGCTGGTCAATCTTGTGTTACAATAACATTGCATGAAGAATTCTCCAATGAGCTGATTTTGCAAAGGAACCCTGGACACAGACCACAGTATGGTGATTGCCAGGGAGAAGGGGGTGGGGGAGGTAGAAGAGGGGAAAGCGGGGATACATAGTGAGTGAAGGACACTTGACTGGGGGGGGGCGGGGAGACACACACAATGCCATATGCAGATGGTGTAGTGTAGAATTGAATACCTGAAAACGATATAATTTTATTAACCAATGTCACCCCTATAAGTTCAATAAAAATAATGATGATAAAAAAAGAAAGAGAACCATAATTTAGTTTGGATTATGAATGAGGGCATTGCAGAGTTCTAAAATGTGACCAGAGGTAACAGAGTGGAGACAAACTTATCAAAACCATCCAGGGTGGCTTTACAGGCATTAATTCAATTTAGTTCATGCATCACTCAGAGCTATTAAAATTGCAAATGACAGAACTCCACTCACATCAGCTTTTTCAGAAATAGAAAAGGAATGTTTCACACGCCTAGAAAGGCCAGAGGTGGAAGAGGCAGGAATGACAGGTTGCAGGCCAGGTGGGGTCAGCGGACCATTCTCTCTCATTACCAGGGCCCTGCTCTGTCCCTGTTGGCTTCATTCTCGGGCTCTACATCACGGTCCCTGGGAGTACCAGGCTCCCATTGCTCTCACTGCTCACAGTTGCATGAAATGATAGCACATCACTGTCCCCAAAGTCCTAGTAAAAAATCCTTAGCTTGACTTTCATTGGCTGGAATTGGGTGGTAAACTCTTTCCTCACTTAATCTCTGTGGCTGGGACTGTGATCCATGTAAACTGGGTCACATGCCGTTGTCGGTGCCAGGGTTTAGAGAAGCCTTACCTAAGCCACATGCTCTGGGGGCAGATGAAAGTGGGTGTGGTGCGAGTACCCCATATTATGTGCTGCCTTGATATCTGAAACCACTTGGACCCCAGGGTACCTTTCCACTGTGCTCTGCAGATAAGGTACTATAGCCAAACAACCCTCCTGGTCAAGGGATCAGGCACAGTGCTACCAGCCTTTGCGGCTACTCAAACAAGCTCATCACACCCTCCTAAGGAGAAGACAGGGCACTCTACCCTCTTGATACTACAGAGCCGGCCTCCCCAAGTCCCTGTCCCCAGAGGCAACACCCATGACCCCTCCTACTGGCTGAGAGTCTATGTGACTCAGAACTGTTGTTGAGCTCCTTCATGTGGTGTTGGGTGTCATGTGTTTGGAAACCCCAAGCCCAAGGGTGGGAATCATCTCTCACCAATGGGGTGAATCAGAGGCCATGAAAATAGGAGGATAACTATAAAAATCAGGGGTTAATATCACATAAGAATGAATGAATGAATGCTGAGTAGGTCCATACATCACTAAAATTAATTTCATTTTAAATCTATAATTCAATTTCACAAATATTCTCTGCACCTAGAACTCCTGGTAGGAAGTGAGAACAAAACTAACAGGTCTTCCTAGTAAATGTGTGTATACTTCAGGATCTCATCATTTCGACCAAGAACCCCATACCTGACAGAAGATTGTAAAGGGAACTAGGACTGGTTTTCCTAACTGATGAAGCACTACATAGTATAGCTTTTATTTTTTTTTGAGAAATTTACTATATTCATTAGCATTTTAAGGCTCTGATAAGTCCTGCAGTAAAATATCTAATTAATAGTTTATATCAATGATTTCTCAGGCATGTTCAGCACAGAACACATTTTTTCATATAATTTATTAATACTTAATTCAACTATTTAATTGGATATAACACTTTTAGGGTATGATGATATATTCTTCATCTATGGAATATTTTTAAAATTTATTTAGAAATACATGGGGATATCTTAAATCTTAATAATTTTACCGAATATCACCATTACAAATGAGTATTGTATAACATCTGAGAATTATTTATTTGGTCCTCTCCTTAAGAGATCTATACTAGACGGAAGATTAGACTTAGATATCTCAAATTATACCAGCTACTTAAGTTGAATTTCAGTTCATTCATGTCTCTAGATCAGTGGTTCTCAACCTGTGGGTCGCGACACCTTTGGGGGTCGAACGACCCTTTCACAGGGGTCGCCTAAGACCATCGGAAAACACATATATAATTACATATTGTTTTTGTGATTAATCACTATGCTTTAATTATGTTCAATTTGTAACAATGAAATTGGGGGTCACCACCTCATGAGGAACTATATTAAAGGGTCATGGCATTAGAAAGGTTGAGAACCACTGCTCTAGATCCTTTAAATCCTTTAAAGGCTGTTTCTTCCTCATATAGTTTGGGAATATAAATCTAATTCTTATGAAACCAGAAAATGATCAAGATAATCATTTCTCCTTTTTTATCATAAACTGTTGGGGAAAAATAAGATTAACCCAGACCTTCTGACCTAAAAGAAAATATATTTTTAAGGCTAATATTTCAAATACTAATTTCTCCTTTGAGCAAAGAGTGAAAAACAACAACTTCTATTTGTCTTCTGTGGCCTTCACCACATAGCCTCCTGAAAGGGCATATTAAAAATAACATGTGATGCAAGTTATGGTAAATGGTGCATATAAATTTTCTTACACAACAAGGAATCAATTATGCCAGGAAAAACAATAAACCACAATCCATGGTTAACTAGTGAAGACTGATCATGATTTTAAGTATATTTTAATTTTATTTGAGCATGCTAACTAACAGCTATGTAAATATTCTGAGTTAATTATCTTCGTTCTCTTTAATATGCACTATGTAATTATGCAAAATTTGGGGTAATCTTTTCAGTGGAACTGGTTGTCAGAGTGGGAAATGGTCTTATTTCTGACAATGAAAGCAAACAGGATAGTTTAGATATGATAGGGCAACACTGACAAATATAATTATTGTTTTTGAAAAATGTTGCCTTAAAATGAGTAAAGAAGGTGATCTGTTTTTAAGTCTCATAGAAGATAATCACAAATATTTTGACCATTTAAAAATAAAATATTGTAGCCCTGGCTGGTGTGGCTCAGTTGATTGGGCATCATCTGTGCACCAAAAGGTCACCTGCTGGGTTTCCGGTCAGGGCACATGTTGGCTCTGTCCCCAAGAGGGGGTGTGCAGGAGGCAGCTGATCGATGTTTATGTTTCTCTCCCTCTTCCTCCCTCTCTCTAAAACTCAATAAAAAATCTTTAATAAAATAAAATGTTGTAGATGGAAAGGAGATTAATTGCATTTATTAACATAGTATTCTGACATAGGGTGGCAATATATAGAGATTTGGGGATGTTTCATATTGGATATTGAAGTATTCCAAATTGTACAATTTCACAAGATTCTACTAGATTCATAAGATTGATTTTTGAATCTCTATTAGTATATTTTAAGAAATCACGTTTGAATCCTCTGCAGTTTTACATTAATAATACAGTCATAAATAAGGTAGAGTTACAAGTAAAGTGTCATATTCAAAAATTCCCAGGCACTTACCTCTCTTCTAGATTAAGTTTTGAATTTTTTACATGATATGAAATCAAATCCTCCTGAAATATAAACAGATGACCAACTCTGTATCTATAACTTTGAACCATTGGCAAAGTGATATGTGTGTGCATGTGTGTGTGTCCAATGCATGTCATTTTCAGTGTACAAATTTAGGATTAAAATAAATATGCTTTTATTTATTTTTCATCATTCAGTTTAATTTATCTTTGGATCACTGATTTTAGAAGGGTCTCAAAAACAGTGTTCGTCAAATCAGGGTTGTGTCTATTAAATATCAAAGCCTAGGTTGTGAGTGTGTGAGCGGTGGTGTCGACGAGGGCCTGTCCTTCGGGACACACAGGTTTACCACTGAGATGCCCTTCATTCTGATGAGAGAGGGCACCTCAGTTGTAAACCATAGATCCCCTAACTCCTATGTTACGTGCATCCACCCATCCATTCATTCAGTAAGTATTCATCGAGTGCCGATGTGTGTGGGTCCCTGTACCCTTGCAATATAAAACTTGAACCATCATCCCTAATCCCAAAGAGCTGACCCTCTAATAAGACAGATGCACAAGCAGATAGCTGCAGTGCGTACCAGTAAGTGGGGGACAGAGGCATGCGGGTATGACGGGAGACCTGGAGCTCCATTAGCAGAGGCTTCTGGAGTTGCCTCCAGGCAATGGAGACTTAAAAAACAAGCCGTGGCTAGAAGCACCAGCACTGCTAGCGCTGAACCTCAAGGTTCCTGGAGGACTGGAGACCTATTTTCAGTTCAGCTGGGCAGATGGTTATTGAACTGTGCCGCATGCTGAGGAGAACGAGGCTGACCTGTGAGACTGTTTGCTACCCTCCCCTTCCCCTTGTTAGGGGATTAGGGAGAGGTCCCAGGAAGCTACAGACATTCAGCAAACAATGACCAGTGCGGAGAGTGCTGTGGAGCCACGGTGTGGCGAAGCAGGGGAAGTGATTTAGCCTAGTCAGAGGGTCACAGACCGCCACACTAACAAAGTGAGGCTTAAATGGAGGCCTGAGGGATAAGCGCATATAACCAAGGAAAGGAGGAAGGGAAGAGTGGCGTGGAGCAGGGGGGTGTCCTGTTTTGTAGGAATGTGGAGAGGGGTAGAGAGAGAGGCTAGGAGGCAGGTTAGGAGGTGTATTACCTTTATCCTCGATTCAAGGGGGAACCTTTAAGTTTTAAGTTTGGAAATAGGCCCAGCCAGTGCGCCCTATGAACCAGGAGGTCATGGTTCAATTCCTGGTAAGGGCACATACCTGGGTTGCAGGATCGATCCCCAATAGGGGACATGCAGGAAGCAGCCAATTAGTGATTCTCTCTCATCATTGACGTTTCTCTCTCTCTCCCTCTCCCTTCCTCTCTGAAATCAAAAAAATATATATTTTAAAAAAGAAAGAAAAAAGAAATAGCATGATGAGATTTGTATTTTTAAATGATCCATCTGTCCGTAGGCAGTAGAGCTTAGGTTAGAGCTGGGTGTTGGGAGAAGAGTTAGGAAGCTGTTGGCAGCATCCAGACAGGAGCCTGACTTGGCTGACAGGTGTGGGTGGGCATGGAGTGAAGTCCATCTATTCAAGAAATGCTTAGGAGGTAAAATGCCTATTACGTTATTTTTTTAAATATATATCTTTATTGGTTTCAGAGAGGAAGGGAGAGGGAGAGAAACATCAATGATAAGAGAGTCATTGATCAGCTGCCTCCTGCACGCCCCCTACTGGGGATCAAGCCCACAACCCCGGCATGTGCCCTTGACCGGAATCAAACCCGGGACCCTTCAGTCCACAGGCCGACGCTCTATCCACTGAGCCAAACCAGCTAGGGCTATTACGTTATTCTTATGGTGAAGACACAATGCCGGTTTCTGGAGCTACTCTAATGAATGGGACAGTACCTGGCACCTATGTGGTATTTTTAAATTGATTAGCATTTGAGACCCAGTGGAGCAATAGAAAAGCCATGGGCTGGACAACGGAGGTTATATGCACCATGCATCATATTCCAGTGTCGTAAACAAGTGCATGTGGATGTTGCAGCCTTTGCTCTTTGTCTGTTATTTAGTGCCTGTTGGGAAGATGGATTTGAGGTACATAAGAATCCATGTATGAATAGAAGTCAAAAGGCCATAGAAGGGGTTCAGGTCAATGATGATGGAAACATCACGATAAAATAGGACAGCACAGACAAGAAGGAACACAAGTGCCCAGCCAGCATGGCTCAGTGGTTGAGTGTCGACCTGTGAACCTGGAGGTCACAGTTCGATTCCCAATTGGAGCATATGCCCAGGTTGTGGGCTCAATTCCTGGTATAGGGCCTATAGGAGGCAGCTGATCAATGACTCTCTCTTATCATTGATGTTTCTATCTCTCCCTCTCCCTCTCCCTTCCTCTCTGAAACAGTAAAAATATTTTCTTTTTCTTTTTTTTTAAAGAAGGAATACAAGTGAGAAAGAGTTGAGGGGCAGACTTAGACTTGATGACTGGATGAAGCAGAGAGACAAAATCACTAGCCCCATTTGACACCCCAGTGTGTAAGAGGAAGGTCGGAGGGACAAAAAGGCAATGACTGGATGAAGCAGAGAGACAAAATCACTAGCCCCCCCCTTCCCCCCCAGTATGTAAGAGGAAGGTCGGAGGGACAAAAAGGTGTAGGTAGCAGGCGCAGAGTCAGTATCCAGGGCTACTTATGGACGGCTGGTAGGTAATGACTAGTACATTCTGATTATCCTGCCAACTTCCAAGTACAATCCTGATTCAATTTCTACCTGGTTTTTCCACATGCGGAAGCCATGTTTTTCTTTTTATTTAAATAATTGACGATAATTGATTCACTGTCAGTTTTTTCCTGATGCTTTAATATAATGTGGGGGTGTTCCCAGAAAGACAATTTCTTGGGAGAAAAAAAATTGTTATTAGTCTATTCATTTTTTTCTTTTTTTGTAGTCAGCACGCTCTCTCCCCTATGTGTCAACTGTCCTCTTCTCTGAGCATTGGGGGAAAATACTCCATAGCTGTTTATTTTTATGTGAACAGCTTTCCGACAAGTGTTTACTGATATTGATCAAATTACTATGAAAACGGCACAAGCTGTCTTCCCACGGTGCTATTGCTCCCACATGCTCACCACCCAAGCGAAATCACATTCTGGGTAAAAAGGAAGAAATACATGAAACTCGCTCCTGAGACCTACAACAAATAATTACACAATCGCTTTCAAATCCCAGACTCGGGGCGCACAGGACAGCGCACGTCCTTTGGGGACCCTGCGCTTTGCTGGTTATTGCCTAATGCCTTTTGTCACACGTCTTGTCCAACTGTAAGGTGGCAATTTCTGACTTGGTTTTATAGAAGACATCGACTCTATAATAATATAATAGGTGTTGTCAGTATTCCCGTCAAGAAAGGAGTGCCCACAGACGACTCCATAATGAAAAGGTCTGAGACACCAGCGTTCTTGTTGTCCACTCTGTTCCTCCCACAAAGCATGTATTTTTTTTTTTAGCTGGAGTTCACACCTGTCCTGACGTTTACAAAGCTTGGTTTGCTGTTCCTCTACACACTGGATTGGCTTCAATTTCGTATTTGATTAATGTATAGATACATTAGTTAGAATTTTTAAAAAGACAGCATTAAAAACATCAACATTGCCTGGCAGGCGTGGCTCAGTCGTTGAGCTTTGATCTATGAGCCAGGAGGTCATGGTTTGATTCCCAGGCAAGGGCACATGCCTGGGTTGCGGGCCCAATCCCCAGTATGGGGTGTGCAGGAGGCAGCCGATCAATGATTCTCTCTCATCATTGAAGTTTCTTTCTCTCTCTCCCTCACCCTTCCTCTCTGATATCAACAAATATATAAAAAAATAAAAAAAATAAGACATAAACATTTATCATAAATGGATAGGAGAGAATTATAAGCAAAACATTTTTTAAAAATATATTTTATTGATTTTTTACAGAGAGGAAGGGAGAGAGATAGAGAGTTAGAAACATCGATGAGAGAGAAACATCGATCAGCTGCCTCCTGCACACCTCCCACTGGGGATGTGCCCGCAACCCAGGTACATGCCCTTGACCGGAATCGAACCTGGGACCCTTCAGTCCGCAGGCCGACGCTCTATCCACTGAGCCAAACCGGTTCTGGCAGCAAAACATTTTTATACCCAATTTTTTGAAAGTTCAAAAAGAAGACAACTCATTCGGCTCATCACCGATGCCAGCCCTGTTATTTACAGTCCCCGCAGGACCTATAGTCCCTGTCACACGGGCTGTGGAACCCCATTAAATAGCCACAGAGCTGCACACAGCTCCAGCTCGGGAAAGCTTTTAAAATATGGTTGTTGTTTTTTTTATTGATATCAGAGCGGGGGGGAGACAAAGAGAAGCATCAATGATGAGAGACAATCACTGATCAGCTGCCTCCTGCAGGATCCCTACTGGGGATCAAGCCCAAAACCCTGGCATGTGCCCTGACCGGGAATTGAACGGTGACCTCCTAGTTCATGGGTCGATGCTTAACCACTGAGCCACACCGACTGGGCTCGGGAAAGCTTGAATGGAGCTGACGTGCTCTTTATAGTACAGGATTTATGAAGTGGTATTTTAGAAATCATTATACTAAGAAGAAGCCATCTGTGGAAGTCCACTGCTGGGAATATCCTGTTTCATTGGAGCTTAAAGAAAATGAAAATATCTAACTCTTCTGGATCAGGCAGATGTAGAAAACAAGTCTAGTTTATTATCTGGCAATGATTTAAAAAATAATCAGAGCCACGGGTTAAAGTCCACCCCTTTCACACAGACTTTCTGACCGTCCACTCTGAGCGCTTGTCAGCCTGAGCGGAGAGTGGCGTCCTCAGCTTGGTAGACATTTGCCTCCTGCAGCTTAGAAAAGTCGAGATATGGGCAGTGTGACCGTTGTTTAGTTTTCCCAGCCAGGGGGGTTTAGCATTTTCCTTGTAAGGAAAATGGCCCATTTTAACAGTTCCGTGTGAAAGTTGG
>NW_005368491.1:907137-917703 GCF_000412655.1 Myotis brandtii | reverse complement strand
TGCAGGAGGCAGCCAATCAATGATTCTCTCTCCTCATTGATGTTTCTCTCTCTCTCTCTCCCTCTCCTTTTCTCTCTGAAATGTATACATTAAGGAAAATTGAAGATCACACAAATAAATGGAAAGATATTCCGTGCTCATGGATGGAACAAAATATTGTGAAAATGTCCATACCACCCAAACATTCTACAGATTCAATGTAATCCCTTCAAAATCCCAGTGGCATTTATTTTTTTCAAAGAAATAGAACAAACAATCCTAAAATTTGGTTGGGATCACAAAAGACCTTGAATAGCCAAAGCAATCTTGAGAAAGAGCAAAGCTGGGTGCATCGTGCTCCCTGATTTCACACTCTGTTATTAAGCTATGGTGATTAAAACAGTATGGTGCTGGCATAGAAACAGACACTCAGATCAATGGGAAAGATAGAAAGCCCAGAAATAAACCCACACATATATGGTCAATTAATTTATGATAAAGGAGCCAAGAATATACAATGAGGACAAGGCAATCTTTAATAAATTGTTTTGGGAAAACTGGAACAGCCACACACAAAAGAATGAAACTATACCCTGATCTTACACCACACACAAGCATCAACTCAGGATGGATTGGACTTCACACCAAAAGTAAAAGCAACAAAAGAAAGAATTAAAATATGGGACTAAATCAAACTAAAAAAAGTCTGCACAACCAAGGAAACCATCAACAACACAAAAAAGCAACCTAGTGAACATGAGAAAATATTTGTGATTCGTTTATCTGATAAGGGGTAATGTCCACAATGTAAAAAGAAATGATACAACTCAATAGCAAGAAAACCCAGCAATCTGATTAAAAATGGGCAGAAGATCTCAAAAGACATTTTTTCAAAGAAAACACACAGATGGCCTACAGGTACCTGAAAAGATGCTCAGCATCATTATTCATCATAGAAATGCAGATCAAAACCACAATGAGCCATCACCCACACCTTATTAGAATGGTTTTATCAAAAAGACAAGAAATAACAAGTGTTGTAGAGGATCTGGAGAAAAGAGAACCCTGGTGATGTATTGATGGGGTTCCTCAAAAAATTAAAAATAGAGCTATCATATGATCCAGCAATTCCACTTCTGGATATTTATCCAAAAACAGAACCGCTACCATGAAAAGAGATATGCTCCCCATGTTCATTGCAACATTATTTACGGTAGCCAAGATGCGGAAACACCTCTAGTGTTCATTGATGGGTGAATGGATAAAATAGATAAAAAACAGAAAACATTTGATTAATGTGTTGGCTGAACTGCAATTTATGAGTCCTCTCATAGAAAAATAGGAATACAGAAATGACTTGACTCAAACCACTTCCATGCAATATTTAGTATTTAACCTAGCATTTTAATCATAATGTATACACATAGCTCATGAATGAATAAACATAAAGTTAATCATATTGAGACAAAATGATACCAGCAAATCACTTGCTTATTGTAAAATTAATTCTCTACAAGGCAAAAAAAAGAAAGAAAAGAAAACTAGTACTGATAAGAAGATTAAAAAGAGTATTATTGTAATCAGTGATTAAGAGAGTGCAAAGACATGTGTTATTTCATAGGGAAAGCGTAAATTTAGTGTTATGTTTATCGAGTTTGCAAGTACAGAAACCTGCCCGAGAGGGAAAGGCCATCCCACTGGTAGAATTTCCAGGACTGAAACTGATTCCAGTGAACCTGCTGCCATCCTGGAAGAAACTGTGTCACTGTTCAAGATGGCAGAATTGACAGGGGCAGAAATAGAATATTGGGGACCAGCTAGAGTTGTAAGAAATGTTAATCCTGCTCTGTTAACCATGATTGTGTTGTTCTGATTAAAGAAGGCACCTTCTAACCTGGCTGGGAGTTGTCTGGGACCTGAGAGCCCACCTGGAGATGTAGCCCATCCTCCCCATCAGGGAGCCGCCTATTCTCATGGAAAGATGAACAATCTTGCTGCAGAAATCGGAGCTGCCAGCCCTTTGCACATGGCCAGCCCTTTGCATATCACTAAGCCCTTTGAAGACCTCTGCCCTTTTCACACACGCAGGCCTTTGAAAATCTCCAGCCCCCCTTACCTCTAAACTCCCTCCCCATATAATCTTTGTCCTTCTACCCAATATAAACATCTGGCTGATGGGGAGAGGAAGAGCAGATTTCTGTGGCAGACCTGCTGCCTCACACGCTGCCGGCAGGATTGGAATCAACGCCCATAATGATTCAACCCTGTCTCTGCTGAATTGGCTCAAGTAGTGCCAGGCAGCACGGACCCATTGATTATCTGGTTACAGAACCAGTCCTTGATTCTCACTTAAAAGTAAAAGAATTATGATCAGCGAACATAAAGTTCTGCTCTCTCAAAATATGTAAATGCTAAACATATCAAGAGGTTTCTTCAGTATTTTGCCTGAAGACACAGTGTTACTGAGTCTTCCTTAGTGCTCTGCTGTGATTCTGCTGTTCAGGAGGCTGAAAACTGCTGGGGGCCAAAGAAAGCTCTGACCAGCATCCGGGCAGGGGCGCGCCTTGCCAACCTTGAACATCCACACCTGCTCTAAACTTGCTGGAAGCAACATTGACCAAACATGTTCATAATCTTAGGCCGAGTCCTAGCCCTACAAAAAGGAGAAAAAGGAAAATTTGCTGGGGCTGTTACAGAAAGAAAAGCCAATACGCTTTTCCATCAATCTTCATTCTCTTTTTAATGACTTTGCCTTTTATTTTGGAACTTATGTCCAGTCCCATGCTTGTGGTTTCAGAGTAGTAGCAGCGGTTCTCAACCTGTGGGTCACAACCAATGAAAATACATCCTGCATATCAGATATTTACATTACGATTCATAACAGTAGCAACATTACAGTTATAAAGTAGCAACGAAAATAATGTTATGGTTGGGGGTCACCACAACATGAGGAACTGTATTTAAAGGGTCGCGGCATTAGGAAGGCTGAGAACCACTGGTCGGGGTTGTAGAAAAAGAGAGACACAGGGCAGGAGAGCAGAGTTGTTGATGCGGACCAGTTTGCTGAAATGTTATGAGCCAAACAGGATTTTAGACACATACCTAATGAAAAAACCCTCTGTGATTCAATTATATATAAATGACCTTCTCACTTCTCTGTCTTGTTAGTGTTATGACAAAGCTTCACTCCTCATGGATTTAGTGTCTGAGAAAGATCTTAAGGGAAAAGTCGTTTTATACAAAAGATGGTACAAAATCGGGCAGCTGGAGACAAATAAAGCGTTAATATGACCTGAGACTTCAAGCTTTCAGCTTGATATTCAAACTTATTTTTTTTCCAGCAATTTTTGATGTGGATAAACAACACCACTCTCAAGTTATCTGTAGCATTCTTTTTTTTTTTTTTAACCATTAAGATACAAGAAAAACAAAACTGTAGTTCAAAACTTATAAAACACTGTGAGAGAATACGTTTCTATAAATGCTAAAATATTAATATCTGTTTTCTATAAACATGCAATTTAAATTTAGAATAATTTTTTTTTTTCAAAACTGAACTGTGGCCCGGCCAACGTGGCTCAGGGGTTGAGCACTGACCTATGAACCAGGAGGTCACGGTTCCATTCCTGGTCAGGGCACATGCCCGAGTTTCGGGCATGGTCCCCAGTGGGGGGCATGCAGGAGGCAGCCAATCAATGATTCTCTCATCATTGATGTTTCTATCTCTCTTTCCATCTCCCTTCCTCTCTGAAATCAATAAATATATATACTAAAAAAAACACACTGAACTGTGCATTAGAATTTATCTACTCACAGATTCTCATTTTTCAGTTAACAAACTAAAGGCCAAAGATGTTAAATGACTTCCCCCCCACCGCCCATTTATCTAATTAGCATTGAATCAGAGATTCCTCAGTGATAGGGGTGGTGGTCTTTAGAACTGATCAAATAAAAACTGAAGAAAATTTACTCTTGCTCTGGCCCATGTGTTAAGTGGTTAGAATATCGGCCAACACACCAAAGGATTGTGGGTTCTATTCCAGGTCAAAGGCTTGTACCTGGGTTGCAAGTTCTATCTGCGGCCCTTGTAAGGGTGCATTCAGGAGGCAGTCAATCAGTGTGTCTCTCTCACAGTGATGTTTCTCCCCCTGCCCACTTCCACTCTCTCTAAAAAAAGAAATTTGATGGGAAAAATATCCTCAGCTGAAGATTAACAACAATATATATATACACATATATATAGCAACATATATAACCATATATATATACACACACACACACATACACTATTGTCAAATGAATCCAGACTCAGTTCTTTATATCACATACTTTTTGTAAAAGCAAATGGGACAATGATGAGTGTAGTGTATTTCCGTAGACTTTAAAATGTTTTCTTACTTAAAAATCACTTTCAGTTAAATCACCAAACTGAAGTGAACTTGAGGCATTTTCTGAGATTCACAAGTTCATTGTGTTGACCAGAAGTCATGTAACTGTTATTTCAAGCTTTGGCAGAAACTGCTAGAAAAAAAGTCCCTCACGAGTCAGAAATGACCCTTTCCCCTCCCCCAATTAGAGACTGAAGTAGTGGCAATACTGGGGAATTAACATCTGGCTTAGTGTTCTTATGACTTCTCCAGGCTACCGTCACCGCTGGGTACTGCGTGTCTCAGAAGTTCGCTCTTGTCAGATTTTCTGGCCCAGTGGGTTAGGAATGTGCAGATCACTGGGCTCAATCCGACCCTGATGTCTTCCTCCCCCCACATTTTATGGACCGGAAACCCCCTCTTACTTTATTTTATGTGTTTGTAACAAATGTCTGGATTTTAGATTTAAAAGGCTGTTACCCAACACACTTGGGGCACACCCAACAGAGTTCACCTGTAAGACAGCCAATGTGGCTAATTGATAGTCGTAGGACAAGATAGAGTTGTTTCATATTCAACTCTACTCTTTTGTTCTTCTATTTTTATGTGCTGCTTCCTGTAGCGAAGAGAGCGAGGTATTTCTTTCCTGCAAAATCCTCATTAATGAATAAATAATGTATTTGTGTCGACGCATACCTCTAAGACTGCAATTAAAGGCTGCATTTTTTTTAAACCTTCACATACTATTTTAGAAATTCCAGGGAGTAGCCAAACTGATAAATACCACATGATCTCACTTATTTGTAGAAGCTAATGAACAAAATGAATTGACCGACAAAATAAGACCAGAAGCAGGGAGGCATGGAGCAGACTGACATACCTTGGTATGGGGTTGGGGAGATGAGAAGAGATAAACTAAAGAACTTATATATTTATATGCATAGCCATGGACATGGACAATAGGGTAGTGAAGACCTGAGGGAGAGGGGAAGGAAAGAGTGGAGGGGGAGGGAAGGGGGGTGGAATTGGGAGATATCTGTAATACTATCAACAATAAACAAATAAAAGAAAGAAATTCCAGGGAGTGGAAATTGGAACTATTGAGGGTTTTATATATATACTAGAGGCCCGATGCACAAAATTTGTGCAGGAGTAGGCCTTCCTTCCCCCGGCTGCCGGCACCAACTTCCCTCTGACACCCAGAACCCAGGCTTCCCTTGCAGCCCCGGCTTTGTCCGTAAGGTCGTCTGGAAGGATGTTCGGAAGGATGTCCGGTCTAATTAGCATATTACGCTTTTATTATTACAGATAGAATAAGGCTCCAGATAATGCAATCGTGAAACATAAAACACAGTCCCCTGAACAGCCACTGAAAGTGTCTGGACTTTTCCTCTGCTTGTGTAAATGTGGTTCAGCACAGCGCCCTCTACCTTTGGGTCAGGATTATGATTTCTGGAGGGGACCCCATTGCTCAGAGGGGTGGGGTTGCTGTCACAGCACCCCTGTGACCTCAGTGTTCTCTGAGGAACGTAGTGGGTGGGAACTCCAGGCTGGGATCTTCCCCGGTTTCTCAAGGAGAAAAACTGCTCTGCAAACCAGCCGCGGATGCTGCAAACCTCGCATTTCGGCCAAAGGACTGAGTTAATGCTCGGAGACTAAAGATAAGACTCGTGCCTGTGTTTGAAGCCTCACCAGCCTGTGTTAGGGTCCCAGTCCGGCTTCACCTTTGCTGTGCAACCTTCAGGAAGTGGCTCTACCGTTTGAATAGGTCAAGCTGGATATTTAACTCACCCGCTTGCTGGGAGATTTAATGTGCCCAGCAAATAAACATTAGCTTTCTTTATTAATGATTTCACTTGTGTCTGCGCAGGGATGGTTTCATGTCGACTATTCCAGTAAAATGGCCAGCATCTATTCTTCCGTGGAGGCCACGCTGGGAGCACTTAAGCTGTGGGCTTCTGTCTACTTTGCATCATGCATTGCGCTGCTAAATCGGTTTTTGAAATGCTCTTCATTTACCTGTTCTCTCCACGGCACTTCATAAAATTGATTTCCACCACAGTAAATTATTTTCCTATAGATTGGCTATAAATTCTACACACATGAGGAGCACCCTCTCAAAAATAATTTTCATTTTGAAATAATTTTAACTTACAGAAAAATGGCAAATTATGCAGAGTTCTTGCATGCCCCCCCACTCAGCTTCCCCTGATGTTTACAACCCACACACTCATAGGACAGTTATAAACAACCAGGCTGTGATCAGTGATGCCATGTTATTCAGCTACACACCTTAGGAGAATTTACCAGTCCCCCCCGCCCCCGACACTGTTCTCTTTTTCTTCCAGAACTTAATCCAGGGTCCTACATTGTATTTAGTAGTGAACTCTCTTATGACCCGTCACAGTTCCTCCTCCTTCCCTTGTCTTTCATGCCCTTGACACATGGTAAGAGCTAGTTAGTAATTCGGAGGCATTCTCTCAATTTGGGTTTGCCTGATGTTTTCTCATGACCAAATTTTAGTTCTGTATTTTTATCAAAAACAGCACAGAGCAATTCTGGGTCCTTCTCAGGGGACACATGGTCTAGATATGTCTTATTAGTGGTGATATTAACTATGATTCTATTGGTGGAGTCTGCTGGATTTCTCTATTATAAAGTTGCTGTTTTAATCTTCATACTTGATTGATATTTTGGGGACAATTCTTTGAGACTATATCCTGCTTTTCCTGAAATGTTTGCCCACTAATTTTTTAGCATATATTAGTGGATTTGCCTCCAACAATTATCATTATCATATATTCCTAATGGTGATTTTGTACTGCCTTCATTTCTTCTACATTTATTAGTTGAATTTTTTCCCTGTGAGATGGAGCTGTTGCTTTCCCCATTTATTTACTCAATTATATTTTTATATCGGTATGGACTCATGGATATCTACTTTCTTGTATATATAATAATTCAATATTATCATCTGTTTGTTAGTCAATTGCTCTTTCTTTGGCCATCAGGGCTCCTCTTCCTTTGGACGGGCCTCCATACTTTTTGAACACTTCTTCTGACACCAGAAGATGTCCAGGGTCATCCTGGATTTTTCTCTCTTGATCTGTGGAATCTGCCATTTCTCCGGGGAGCTCTGCTTCCTCTTATTGAAGAGTGATGCTTAGAGGCCCATAATCAGGTGCTAGATATTGAGCAGCTTCTTAAACTTAGGAAAAACAAACACTTATAAATTATACTAGGGCCTGGTGCATGAATTCGTGCATGGGTGGGGTCCCTAGGCCAATTGGAAGGGGAGGGGTAACCGAGGGGGGATGGCCAGGGGGAGGGGCTGAGGATGGTTGGTGGCTGGCCCTGCCCCTGATCAGGGTGTTGGGGGCTGATCGGGGCTGGATCAGGTTTGTTGGCTGCCACAGTGAGCGTGGTAGTTCTGGTCGTTCTGCCATTCTGGTCGCTGGGCTTTTATATATATAGATTTTCTCTTCTCAAGATAAAAATAGCTTTATGCAATCCCATAGGGCAGTGGTTGGCAAACTGCGGCTCACGAGCCACATGTGGTTCTTTGACCCCCTTGAGTGTGGCTCTTCCACAAAATACCGACTTCTGCGCATGGGCCACAAAGTTTCAATCGCACTGTACATACGCGCCCACACGTGGTATTTTGTGGAAGAGCCACACTCAAGGGGGTCAAAGAACCACATGTGGCTCGTGAGCCGCAGTTTGCCAACCACTGCCCTATGGGATTGCATAAAGCTATTTTTATCTTGAGAAGAGAAAATCTATATATATAAAAGCCCAGCGACCAGAATGGCAGAACGACCAGAACTACCACGCTCACTGTGGCAGCCAACAAACCTGATCCAGCCCCGATCAGCCCCCAACACCCTGATCAGGGGCAGGGCCAGCCACCAACCATCCTCAGCCCCTCCCCCTGGCCATCCCCCCTCGGTTACCCCTCCCCTTCCAATTGGCCTAGGGACCCCACCCATGCACGAATTCATGCACCAGGCCCTAGTATAATTTATAAGTGTTTGTTTTTCCTAAGTTTAAGAAGCTGATCAATATCTAGCACCTGATTATGGGCCTCTAAGCATCACTCTTCAATAAGAGGAAGCAGAGCTCCCCGGAGAAATGGCAGATTCCACAGATCAAGAGAGAAAAATCCAGGATGACCCTGGACATCTTCTGGTGTCAGAAGAAGTGTTCAAAAAGTATGGAGGCCCGTCCAAAGGAAGAGGAGCCCTGATGGCCAAAGAAAGAGCAATTGACTAACAAACAGATGATAATATTGAATTATTATATATACAAGAAAGTAGATATCCATGAGTCCATACCGATATAAAAATATAATTGAGTAAATAAATGGGGAAAGCAACAGCTCCATCTCACAGGGAAAAAATTCAACTAATAAATGTAGAAGAAATGAAGGCAGTACAAAATCACCATTAGGAATATATGATAATGATAATTGTTGGAGGCAAATCCACTAATATATGCTAAAAAATTAGTGGGCAAACATTTCAGGAAAAGCAGGATATAGTCTCAAAGAATTGTCCCCAAAATATCAATCAAGTATGAAGATTAAAACAGCAACTTTATAATAGAGAAATCCAGCAGACTCCACCAATAGAATCATAGTTAATATCACCACTAATAAGACATATCTAGACCATGTGTCCCCTGAGAAGGACCCAGAATTGCTCTGTGCTGTTTTTGATAAAAATACAGAACTAAAATTTGGTCATGAGAAAACATCAGGCAAACCCAAATTGAGAGAATGCCTCAGAATTACTAACTAGCTCTTACCATGTGTCAAGGGCATGAAAGACAAGGGAAGGAGGAGGAACTGTGACGGGTCATAAGAGAGTTTATCTAACTGATGTGGGTGGGACAATGCTTTGTGTTGTGTGATGCTTTGTTTAAGTGATATAAAATATGTATAGCTTTTCAAATGTATATATGAGACATATAAAGTAATTAAAACATTGAGATATAAAACCATGAGGGCTAACACTACTCTTGGGGTGAAATCCTTTGACACTAAGTTATACCTAGACACAGTATTATATTTTCCAGGTGGAATGGAACACAGCTTTCATTTGTTGAGTTTTAAAAAAAAGATGCTTTCATTGACTCTTAGAGAAGAAGGGATAGGGGCAGAGAGACAGAAACATCCATGCGAGAGGAACATCATTAATCGGCCACCTCCTGCACACCCCCTCTGGGGATTGAGCCCACAAACCCAGCATGCGCCCTGACTGGGAACCAACCCAAGATCTCTTGATTCGGTCGATGCTGCTCAACCACTGAACCACATCGGCTGGGCTGTTGATTTTTTTTTAAAGTAAAATAACTTAAACTCAGTTCAGTTCTCTATCTGATGCTAAACCCAGTGTCAATTAGCTATTGAGATTTTTAGAAAAATATTTTACTAGTTGTAGTCAATGACATTTCCTATAGACTCCATATTTGAATAAGAAATTTATATCATCTACCTTTGTTAAAATAAAGAATAAAATAAATAAGTATACTTTTGTATACAATGTGCCTTTCCCCCTTTTTATTTATATTTTTCGTCTTTTTAGCTATGATAGGATATGTCTAGAATGATGGAATGAGTGAAGGTACTAAGTATGATGGAAAATAAAGTTGTCAAACTTGAAAAGAATATGGATTACTGCAGACAGAATAATATAGATCACTACAGACAATGCGATCATAACTGGGAAACATAAATTAGACCTTCCCACCAGGTACTTTAGATCAATAAACCATTTTAAAAGCTTTCAAAGCTTAAACTCTTGGAAGCTTTTAAGATGCTGTGAATCTGAAAACATGCAGTTTGCAATGACCGGAGCGCATGGGTGCAGGTAGGAGACTGATGCTTACAGATGGATGACCATTCACAGCCAAGTGACAGTGCTAGATGAGCTCATCCTCATACATTTTTAAAAAATTTATCTTTATTGTTGAACGTATTACACATGTGCCCCCTTTTTTTCTTATTGACCCCCTCCACCCTGCACCCGCCCCTCCCAGTCTTTCACCACACTATTGTAGAACAGGCAAAAGATCTGAATAGACATTTTCCCAAAGGAGATATTCAAGTGGTCAACAGATATATGTAAAGGTGCTCAACATCACTAATCATCAGGAACATGCAAATCAAATCCTCAATGAGATGTCACCTCACACCTGTTAGAATGGCTATTATAAAAAA
>NW_005368491.1:901118-907082 GCF_000412655.1 Myotis brandtii | reverse complement strand
GACTGAAGGGTCCCAGGTTCGATTCTGGTTAAGGGCATGTACCTTGGTTGTCAGCACATCCCCATTAGGGGGCATGCAGGAGGCAGCTGATGGATGTTTCTCTCTCATAGATGTTTCTAACTCTCTATCATTCTCCCTTCCTCTCTGTAAAAAATCAATAAAATATAAAAAAAAGAAAGATTGGTAATTTAAAAAAATAAAAAATAAAAAAATACAAAACATAAATGTTGGTGAAGATGTGGAGAAAAGGGAAGCTTTTCCCAGTGCTGGTGGGATTATAAATTGGTGTAGCCATTATGGGGAAAACAGTATGATGTTCCTCAAAAAAATTAAGAATAGAACTACCATGGGATTCAGAAATTCCACTTCTAGCTTCCAAAGAAAATGAAAACACTTATTCAAATAGATATGCATCCCACCACGTTCACTGCAACATTATTTACAACAGCCAAGATGGAAACAATCTGTCCACCGATGGATGAGTAAATAATGAAAATGTGGTATGTTTGTGTGCATAATAGATAATGAAATATTGTAAATGCTCATTTAAAACCACCTTTCACAGCTTTTACTTTGTCCATATTAAAAAGATATCAAGGACTTCACCTTTTGACTGAATTTCTGTTGAGAAATTAGTTATTGCTTATCCATCTCTGAATCAGAAAGTCTCTTAGGTTCAGCCCAAGGCATATATTGTCTTCTGTCTTTTGTTATTTAATACAGCCCATTACCACAACCCACTATTTTATATCAATACTTTTAAAAATGTAAAAATGGATCTGCCATTTAACCCAGAGATCCTACTTCTAGGAATATACCCTAAGAAACCCACAACACTAATCAGGAAGAATGTATGCACCCCCAAGTTCATAGCAACACTATTTACAATAGCTAAGATCTGGAAACAGCCCGAGTGCCCATCAGCAGATGAGTGGATAAAAAAAGCTGTGATATGTTTACACCATGCAACACTATGCAACTATGAAACAGAAGGATCTCTTACCCTTTGAGACAGCATGGAGAGACCTGGAGAATATCATGCTAAGTGAAATAAGTCAGTCAGAGAAAGAAAAAATATCACATTATCTCACTCATGTGAAATCTAATGAACAAAATAAACTGATCAACAGAGTAGATCCAGAGACATAGAAGCATGGAACAGACTGTTGAATCTCAGAGGGAAGGCATCGGTGGGTGGCTGGGTGGGAAGAGATCAACCAAAGAACTTATATGCTTATATGTATAACAGAAGGACACAGACAGTAATGTATGTTGGTCTTCATACAGGGAGGTGACTTAGTGGCTGAGGACTCACCTGTCAAAGTCAGATTGCCTTGGTTCAGACCACAGCTCCATCCCTGATGTGCTGTGTGTGTGGACATGGGAAGGTCGCTTAACTATTGTGTGACCTTAGCTTCCTCATCAGACAAATGGGAATAATAACAACCACCTGAGGAAACTGCATGCGGGGGGCACTGAGGGTTCACTGCTGGTGCCCAGGAGGACTCTTAGCAGAAAAGCAATAGACGGAAACCTGTCTTCAAGTCAGAGCCTGTGGTTCACCTTTAAGTTCCTCAGGGTCTTACAAGGTGTCATCACCGGATGTCCAGTAAATGCTTCTTAGATTAACAGGTAAATGCATCTCAAACTATGAGCTTCTTCTGTTGGCTTTTTTGAAGGGAAAGGAGTCAGAAAACTGAAAATGACAAGATGAGCAATTTTCATTTAGAAGCCCCCCGGATTTTATGATAAAGAAGGGTATTTGGGCCTTTCTCCCAAATGGCTATAGTTCTTTGTCCTTAAGGCAGCAGTTCTCAACCTGTGGGCCCCGACCCCTTTAAATACATCCTGCATATTAGATATTTACATTACGATTCATAACAGTAGCAAAATTACAGTTATGAAGTAGCAACGAAAATAATTTTATGGTTGGGGGTGACCACAACATGAGGAGCTGTATTAAAGGCTCGCGGCATTAGGAAGGTTGAGAACCACTGCCTTAAGGAGATACAGACCTTAGAGACAGCGTGGTCTTTTAGGGGCAGACCTACAGGACTTGAGTCACGGGTCCACCACTTACTAGAAGATTACTTACGTGGCTTCTCAGCTTCACTGTCGTTCTCTATAAAATGTGGAAAGTACTAAGGAAATACAAAATTAGGTCAGCCGTGTATGGCATCACTGATATCTGTACGTGTCAGGATGTGCGTCCTTTCCCTGTGCTGGTAGAAGAGGTGACGCGGAATGGAGTCCGTCGCATGACTTGCTGTGTCCTCTCTCTTGAACAGTTAGAGTGTTAAAGACGTCCGTGGTGACCTGAGAGGTCAGATTGCCTTTTAATGTTAAAACGCACCTAAAATATGTGAAAACGTTGCCATTGATGGCTACCTCGAATGTCTAGATAGAAATAGTTCTAGTGGCATAGAGACAAATGTGAGGCAGTCACATTTGAAAGGCGAGCAAATCAAATACCAAAGAGTCCATAAGAAGTTCTTTATTGTACGATGTGTAGAATATGAAAATCTCAGAGACCTAGTGATGAGCTTTCACAGATTGGAGACATAAAAAAAAATGTTGAATTAGTTAAACCAAAAAAGGGAGGAAGAAATATTAGGCTCAGTTACAAAAGAGATAATAAAGCAAACAGAAAAGTCACAGACCACAGACCAATGCATTTATCTCGTAGCTGTCTTAGTTTATTTTACTTTTTATTTCCAATCAGTATTGCAGAGTGCAACAGTGGTGCACAATGCAACAGAAAGAGAAATGAAGGAAATGAGGAACCTGACAGAAACAGGAAGAGAGGATTTCTCAAAAAAATTTAGGGCTTTGGGAAAGATCCCAGGGAAATGACAGTTTAAGTTTTTGAAGGGAGAAAAGGGAAAAAATGTCTTTGGAAAGTTCTTAGCAGATATGGGAAAATAATATTGAGTATAAAATTTCTGTGGACCAAGGGTATTTTTTCTCATCCAGACGTCTTACATAAGACATTATTTAAACTGCCAATCATAAAGACTATCTATGAGGAAGGGAAGGTCGAAGGTGGAAGCTTTCCTTAGCAGTAACTACAACCGAATTTCAATTAGCATTCAAAATCCTTATCTCGGGATAAAGTGTGAAATAAAAATAATTAATTGATGTTATAAAGATACTATATAAACAAAACATAACTCTTAAACCCTGAGAAATGAATCTTAAAATTTTTTACGTACCAGAATGAAATGTTAAATCTGTGAAATCCTCTGAAAATCAAAATAATTTGTGTTGTCTTTGCGCTCAGAAGAATGCAATGTTCTTTAAGCACAGCATTGTGAAAAATTAAGCTAGTATACACAATGCAAAGACTTGTGGGTAAAGTATCTTAGTAAAACCAACACACAGAAACAAGAGAAATGACTTCTTGGGTTGATGCCGCTAGCTCCAATGCAGTACAGTGACATTTGGCAAGGTTTTTAATGCTGTGTGTTTAAAATTTTTATTTCACTTATCATCCACCCTTTATCCCTGGCAAGTATTTCAAACATAGAAAAGTTACTTGGAAGGATTATTTCCTCCTCTAAATCGTTCTGACCACTTTTTTTTTTTTTTAAATCCTCACCGGAGGATATGTTTTTTATTGACTTCAGAGAGGGAAGAAGGGAGAGAGAAACATCGACGTGATAAAGAAACATTGACAAATTGCCTCCTATCGCGCCCCAATCGGGGATTGAATCCTCAACCTAGGTATCAAACCATGAATCAAACCTGCAACCTTTTGGACAATGCTCCAACCAATTGAGCCACCTGGCCAGGGTGAGCATGTCACTTTTTCTTATGTGAGCAAAGTCTGGAAGTAAAACTGTATTCTAAAATACTTTTTTGAAGCAAAGAATAAAGGAAATTTGGATGCAATATTAGAGAAATGAGTATCACTAAATCCTTGGAATCTGTAGTTCTAACATATCTAAAAAGCACAAAATGTTTTTAAATAAAAAGGTGTTCTTGCCCTAGCCCTCTGGTCGGCAAACCGCGGCTTGCGAGCCACATGCGGCTCTTTGGCCCCTTGAGTGTGGCTCTTCCACAAAATACCACGTGTGGGCACGTGCGCATACAGTGCGATTGAAACTTTGTGGCCCATGCGCAGAAGTCGGTATTTTGTGGAAGAGCCGGTATTTTGTGGAAGAGCCACACTGAAGGGGCCAAAGAGGCGCATGTGGCTCGCGAGCCACAGTTTGCCGACCACTGTGACTTAGCCGGGAAGGGTCCCAGATTTGATTCTGGTCAAGGGCACATGCCTGGGTTGTGGGCTCGGTCTCCAGTAGGGGGGCATGCAGAAAGAGGCCAATCAATGATTCTCTCTCATCATTGATGTTTCTATCTCTCTCTTCCTTTCTCTTCCTCTCTGAAATATATATATTTTAAAGGTGTTCTTTTGGCCCTGTTTTTCCAATCAAACACTTGTATAGTGAAAATAATGTATATAGTCTTATTAGGGCAAAAATGAGACTATTAATGTTGTTATATCTCAATTTTTAGGGCAGACTATGAATGAGAATGTTAGTTAAAACTGAATGAGAAGTTTAAACTTGACTTTGGCCTTCAAAAACAGGCCTGCAGTCTATGGGCTAAAGTTCACACACTACTGGTATTTGGAAATAAGGTTTTGTTGGGTCACAGGCAAGGTCATTTTTGTGCATGTTGCTTATGGCAACTTTCAAACTACAAGGACAGAGTTGAGTAGTTTCAGCAAAGACTATATGGCCTGAAAACCTGGAGATATTTACCATCTTAGCAAAAGTTCTCCTACGCCTGACCTAAAAGAGCATTGGAAACACATTTCATTTTACAACAATTCTTAAGCCATGGAAAACTCAAAACTCAAGATCAGGGCTAATCTTGCCCTTTTATTCAAAGATTTATTACTCAAATTCTAGGTTATATAGAAAACCTGGGTTTTCTTTCTCCAAGGAAACCCTTTGATTGGATCGAAAGTTATAAATTTTGTGAAGAATCAGAGATGAGAAAAATCCAGCAGATTGTTCTAGGGCTGGTCATCTGGATAAGCTCCAGAGAATTGTAACCTGTTCAAATATGCATTTCATCAGCCTGTTTGTCTGAGCATCATTCCTGTGTGAAGGTGCACCACTTTCTGGGAATCGAATGATAAAGGCTCCAGCGGTTGTCTAAGTTCCTGACTCAGAAAATGCAGGAATAACTGACCCAGCCAGACCTTCATCTCTAAGGAGAGGATTAGGAGGCCAAGAAGGTTAAGTGACTTTCCCCAAAGCGATGGAACTGAAATTAAAAGCCAGCCCTTCTTGCTGCCAGTTCAGAGGTTTTTATTCACGCTTCCTGCAAGTTTTCCAAGACAAAAATTGTGACATAGGAATCAGAAAGGTTGAATATATGTAGAATTAAATATGGTAGGCGATTATGTTTTGTATCCTCTTTTATTTTTTTTTAAATCTATTGTTGAAAGTCTTACATAGGTCCTCCTTTTCCCCCCATTGACCTCTTCCAGCCGGCTCCCATCCCACCCCCAGGCCTCACCACCCCATTATCTATGTCCACGGGTCATGTACATATGCATACAAGTTCATTGGTTGATCTCTTCCCACCCACCCTCCCCCGACTTGCCTCTGAGGTTCAACAGTCTGTTCCTGCTTCTATGACTCTGGGTCTCTTTTTGATCATCAGTTTACTTGTATCCTCTTTTAAAACGTGGGTTCCCTTCATGATTTTGGGAACAAAGACGGGAAGTGAGATGGAGGTCCTGGGCCTGGGCCTCCCCAGGTTCCTGGTGGTGTGTGTGGCATCAGCAGAGGAGGGCGCACACAGTGTGGTGTGAAGCCAGTTGGGTTTATTGGCCTAGATCAGTGGCCGGCAAACTCATTAGTCAACAGAGCCAAATATCAACAGTACAACGATTGAAATTTCTTTTGAGAGCCAAATTTTTTAAACGTAAACTATATAGGTAGGTACATT
>NW_005368491.1:881410-900859 GCF_000412655.1 Myotis brandtii | reverse complement strand
TCTTTTGAGAGGCAAATTTTTTAAACTTAGACTATATAGGTAGGTACATTGTTATTAACTTAATTAGGGTACTCCTAAGGCTTAGGAAGAACCACACTCAAGGGGCCAAAGAGCCGCACGTGGCTCGTGAGCTGCAGTTTGCCAACCACGGGCCTAAAGCCATTGGCAAATATAAAATTCACAGCGGGGAGAGGCAGGCTTCTTTAACTCCCTAACATCCCTAATAAAGCTGGAGACATTATCATCGGGACTGGGTTCATTTCTCCAGGTTGCCCATCTTTTCATACTGACATCGCTGCCGAGATGGCAGTATACATAGTATTTGTTATAATAAAGTTTGATTAACTAACATGTATCTTTTAATACTTTGTCATAAAATGCAAATCAATCAGAAAATTACTTTCAGTAAAATTTTGCTACCAGACAATAAAAGGAAGTCATTAGGAACCCACCCAACGGATACCACATAGCAATTTCTTTTGCTGAGTTGGACTTAAATAAAACCTTCACTTAATCTTTGGAAGGGGAGCTCTTTGTTATTAATTAAATCTAGTATTTTTGCTGTTGAAATCACCGCGTTAGTTCAGTTTTCTTTTTGCAAGGCTATGAGAAATGTTACTGCTGCTTCAACATCTATAGCAGGCAGCATGCAAAAATGCATCTCATGCTTCATGAACAGAAACAAAAATTCTCCAGCATTAACAATTATATCAGTGGGAGTTTTTGCATTAAATTAAGCTTGGGGGGAAGGGAGAAAGGTGGGCCATGAACAAGAAATTATTTCTCCTAAGACAGTGAAGCGCGAGCCAGGTGCATTAATCAAGTTGGGCTGCACTGCTCTGCACAGTCAGCTATAAAAAGTGTTTTCCATGACTTTTCTACTCTCACATTAATTTTTTTTTTGCAGTAAAAACTAACTGCCTTATATAGCAAAAGGAAAGTACCTAACCTGATGGGTAATTTCCTTGCGGACCAAAGAACCCTTAAGGTTTCTGCACGAGAGAATATTAATTGCAGCTTTACCTTTGATGGCAGAAAACCTTAGCACTCTGGCTATCTGCCTTAATGTTTTTTTTTTAGGGCAAAAATGATTTCTTATTAATTTTTTATCTTTTGGTAAATTCCTGGTGACAAGTGCAGTGCCGGTGATATTTTCACAGCTCATTGCTTAAGGAAGGGAGAGGAGAGAGGAACAGAGAGAGGGCAAGAGGGAAGAATGAATTTCTGTGTCAGACAGTCTGAATCAGTCAGTACATTATAGGAAGCGCTACATGTATACTGGAAAGCGTTGAGGAAATGTAGTTGGAAGGTCAAGTGTGTAAATATGAGGAAAAAACAAAATGGTGCACATACATCATGCTTTTTAAAATTAATTTACCATGCATTTTAATCTATAGAGGTCATTTCCAGCTTTAATCTTGGACAAGCTACAGCCTCCGTTAGTGTAAATATCCTTATGCGAATGATGGTGGAATAAATAATGTCTGAATTTCCATCGCGCTGTAGGAAAAGAAAACCAGGTAAGGGAGTGCCTTGCGTACTGCCTCCTCCGTGTTTTCCTAGCCGCCCTTGGAGGTGTGCATGAAAATGAGCTCTGGGAGCCTCACGCAACAAAGAGTGCAACATCGTTCATCTTCCTTCTGACTCCTTCCCAGCCAGTGGCCGTGGCATTGGCAGCGGGAGCGACAGCCTGTGGGCCATGGACAAATCTTTCAATTTACCACATACGTGGGGGACTCTAGCGGGGCTCCTACCTGTAGCATTGAGGAGCTCACATTGTTCTTTTTAAGAAGCCCTGTGTGAATGAGAGTTAATTAGTCCAGTTCCTTTTCCTTTAACGCAAGAGCCTTGGGAGATGCATTTCATGATCTGGGTTCAGGAAAATGAACAGCAGAAACCTAGTAACTTTGTGTTGAATGGCTCTAGGAGCTGGAGAAATTACATATAAGCAGATGGCTACAGGGCAATGTTTTTTGGTCAGGAGGCATCCCAGGTAGGACAGAGTTCACTTTGCAGCAGTTGAGGTTTAGTTCCGAAAATGTAATAGGTGAGAAGAAAGCCAGAACGGGCCTGGCCTCAGAGGGCACCTGGAGAATTAAAGTGAACTTACAGAAAGATCTTAAAATTATAGTCACTAATCTGAGAAATGTAACAAAGAAACACAGTTTGAGTTTGCAATTAAATTAGGTAGAAATCCAAGAAAATTCTGAAATAATGTGAAGGAGTGACTTACTTAGGTATTTTTAAACATTGAATTAGTTTGCTGACTGAGTTTGCCTTCTCTTTTAGAACACTATTCCCAAAGTAAACCTCCTTTGGGAAGGAGTAGACTTGCTGGACCAATGGCTGCAGAGGCAGATGTCGGAGGGGTGGGAGGAGGGGTCTGAGGTGCACTCCCTGAAGGCAGGTCACATGCATCTGAGCTTCCAGTGTGCCCGCCAGCTCAGCACGGAGCTCACAAATGCTAGGAATGTTGAGGGGTATTGATTTGCTAAGGAATTTAGATATCTTTTCCTCAATAATTGTTGTCGACCTAGAAAAAATTTTCTAAAAATTTTTAAGATGAAATTATTTTTTTTTTGTCTAAAGTTTTACATTTGTCTTTTTTTTCCCCAATTGGCCCCCCCCCCCAGCCATTCCCACCCCAGGCAAGCCCCCACCGCCCCAGTGACTGTGTCTATTTGATATGCTAATACGCATGCATACAAGTCCTTTGGTTGATCTCTACCCTGCCTCCCCTACCATTTGTCTCTGGATCTATTCTTCTTCATCAAATTATGTTGATCCCTATATCCCACATATGAGTGAGATCATGTGAATCAGAATTCTGGTGTCTGAACTGGAATTTACACATGTTCCAATATCTTAAAAAGATTCTTTTTCGGTAAACAGTATTTTAAATTACTTTCTGACACCCAGTGGCCAGCCTCAGATGGAAATGTAATAGCTCCCAGCACCAGGACTTTGTCCGGCGCCCAAGCCTGTGCCGTCGGATGGAATCCTGCCTTCTGACAGGCACACACTTACAGCATATGGTCTCATGTCAGGCCCTCAGATCTGCGGTGAATGTGGTCCAGGACTTCCTCGCCGTCCATTTGCAGTATAGGAAATCATCTATTAGAAGGAAATCATCGAGGATCTGTCAACGATCCGTTTCCCTAGATTTTAAAATCTTTGTTATCAGAAAGCATTGTACTTGGGACATATTTTCATTTTTTATTTTTATTGATTTCAGAGAGGAAGGGAGAGGGAGAAAGAGAGATAGAAACATCAATGATGGGACTCACCCACCAGCTGCCTCCAGCACGCCCCCTACTGGGGATTGAGCCTGCAACCCAGGAATTGAACTGTGACCTTCTGGTTCATGGGCCGATGCTCAACCACTGAGCCACACAGGCCGGGTGGGGCATATTTTCCATAATCTCATAGATATGTATACACTATCTTAAATTAGCCAGGTAAAAAAAAATTAGTTAAGGGTATTGCAGACATTTTATCTTAGGGAATGTTTCTTCTCATAGTTTTTGTTTTACTCTTTACAGAACCAAGGAAAAAAGATGTAAGAGCTGCCCTTTAAAATCATCCAACCTGTAATTAGTCAAGTTCAAGGGAAAGACCTTGGGGAAGGGGAGGGGTAAATGTCAGTGCTGGTCCTGGCCACACCCTTCATGGATGGATTAGCTGAGTCGTTGTGCTGTGTCCGCTGGCTGGTGTCAGGCTTGGTGCTGGGCCCCGCTGCGCGCTGTTGACCATGGCAGCCCGCGGAGGCAAATGGACGGAGGCTGCTGCCTGGGCTGGGGACGCCGCTATTAGAGAATGTGTGTAAGCCAAATGATAAAGTGAGCGTGGGAAGTGTGTGTCCATGGTGCCTGGCAAAAGTCAGATTCATCTTGGCCATTGCTCTATTGCCTCATATTGTCTCCTTTTATTTTTATTCCTCTCTCTACTTCACTTTTCATCAGAAAGTTTTTAGTAATGTAAACAGTTGTTTTTTATCTTGTTTTACCAAATCATGCAGGAACCTTGCTTAGAATAATGCCATAGTTCCCAGGCACATTTCTCCCCCTGTCAGATTATATAACAATTGCCTCAGTAAGCAGTCTAGAACAGTGGTCGGCAAACTCATTAGTCAACAGAGCCAAATATCAACAATACAACGATTGAAATTTCTTTTGAGAGCCAAATTTTTTAAACTTAAACTATATAGGTAGGTACATTGTTATTAACTTAATTAGGGTACTCCTAATCTAGCCTTTGCTAAAAATGTCCTCAATCTGATTGAGGTACGTTCGCTGAGGTCGACCCCTTCCAACTCTCCCATCCACACTCGTCTTGTATACTTGTTTCGTCTATCTCCTTTTGTTCATCTTCTCTATATGTCCAAACCATCTCAATATACTTTTCTCAATCCTCAACACTACATCTTCTTTCACTCCACAACGTTCCCTAAAATTAACTTGATAAACTTTACTTAAAGTTTTAAGTCAACTTCGCACTGTACGTGTGAGCCCACACGTGGTATTTTGTGGAAGAGCCACACTGAAGGGGCCAAAGAGCCACATGTGGCTCGCGAGCTGTGGTTTGCCAACCACGGGTCTAGACCATGGATGGTATTATTAACATTTTATGAATCCCGTTATGCTCCAATAATTTCTATACAGTATAGCATGCACAAACAGCACAAATCAGTTCAACTAAACTAAAAATTTTGTCCTTGAAGCCCTACTGTATGCAATTCATGAAGGCCACCTCCTCCTCTTTCTCCTCCTCCTTCTCCTCCTGGAGTCTTCCTTCACTTTTTAAATTAGCTAGAAATGATTTCAACTGTTTTTGGATGTTTCTCAAGCTGCCAAGACTGGCAAATGTTACAAATGTCCACATTTTTTCCTTATGATAATAATAATTCATAAACAGTTGAGAGACATTGATAAGCTTTCCAGGAAAAAGGCACTTTGAGGTTAAAACCGAACATGGAACTATAAATTTTTCGGTAGATTTTCAGTGAGCGGAAAAGCATTCACATTAAATTTGCCCTCGGGTCACTATAGCACATACTCCTGTTAACACAACTCGAGCTTATTCACCGGATAAAATTCTGCTTCTGAAAGGAATTGCGCCAGTGGAGCTGGAAGCGGACTTCTGTCATTTTTATAACTTCTACTGATTGCCCTTCACACATTGTCCTCTGAAATAATGGGTGGCATGTCGGATACACAATCTCACAGAAGCCTTTCCAGGCAAGTTCGGTGCCCACCCCCTATTACGGACAGGACATGTAGATCAAGGTGGCTTTACATAGAAATGTTTCTCAATGAGTCTGATAACCACCCAGGTTGGTGATTGCCAGGACCTATACTATTCGATATTTAGGAAAGAACTCTTACCATTTGCAACAGCATGGGTAGACCTGGCGAGAATTATGCTGAGTGAAATAAGCCAGTCAGAGAAAGGCAAGTATCACATGATCTCACTCATATGTAGAATCTAATGTACAAAGTGAACTGATGAACAAAATAGACCCAGAGACAGAGACACGGAACAGACTGCTGAATCTCAGAGGGTCCGGGGGAAGGAGATCAACCAATGAACTCGTATGCATATATACATAATGCATGGACACAGATGATAAGGTGGGAAGACCTGGGGCAGGGGGTGCGGGTGGGCTAGAAGAGTTCAATGGGAAAAAAGGGGGACAGATGTAATACTTTCAACAATAAAGATTTTTTAAAAAGACATGAAACATGATAATGTTTTGTGTTAATCCATGTAAAACCTGTTAGAAATCATATTCTAAATTCACTGTTGCTCAACACCTATTAAAACTTTGGTTGAGCTCAAAATCATTTCAGAGGCTTGCTTGGCAGACTGCACCTCAGCCTTTCCTATCTGTATTAATATCTGCTTTAAATTACAGTGTCAGAGGGTCATGTGTTTGAATGGCTTGGCATTGCACTCAACCTCTCTCCCCAAACCGCATTTTGATCTGATACCATTCTTTGGTTTTGATGGATAAAAAATTCATGTCCTGCATTTGTTTGTTCGTTCATTCAATCTCTATCCATTCATTTAATTTTTATTGATCTAGAAATATGGTTGGCACAGGGGAAATAATTGCAAAGCAAACAAAGAACCCAGTCTCCTAGAGCTTATAGGGTAGAGACCAACATCACCATGAATAAATGTGGAGCGATGGACTAAGGTAGCTGTCCTGGAGCAAGGACACCTGGGTCTCTGAGGCCCATAAAGAAGGGGTTTGAGCCCTAGCCGGTTTGGCTCAGGGCATAGAGCATCAGCCTGCGGACCGAAGGGTCCTGGGTTCTATTCCGGTCAAGGGCACATGCCTAGGTTGTGGGCTCAGTCCAATGTGCAGGAGGCAGCCAATCAATGATTCCCTCTCATCATCCATCTCTCTCTCCCCCTCCCTTCCTCTCTGAAATCAATAAAAATGTATTAAAAAAAAAGCGGTTTGCCCTGACCGGTTTGGCTCAGTGGATAGAGCGTTGGCCTGCAGACTGAAGGGTCCCAGGTTCGATTCCAGTCAAGGGCATGTACCTTGGTTGCGGACACATCCCCAGTAGGGGGTGTTCAGGAGGCAGCTAATCAATGTTTCTCTCTCATCGATGTTTCTAACTCTCTATCCCTCTCTCTTCCTCTCTGTAAAAAATCAATAAAATATTTTTTAAAAAACTTAAAAAAAAAAGATGTGGTTTGACTTTAGTTAAGGACTCAGTTGAGATGCTGTTTAGAGCGGCACACGGAGCCAGAACCCATAGGATCTTGCATGTAAACTTAATGACTTTGATCTTTATTCCCAAAGCTGTGGAAAGCCATTTAAGGAATTTGAGAACTAAGGCAACATCATCAGATTTTAATATGTTGTTTGTTTTTTGTTAATCCTCACCCAAGGATATTTTCCTCTCCTCTTTTCTCTTCTTTCCTCTTTTTTCTTTCTTTCTTTCTTTCTTTCTTGCTTTCTTTCTTTCTTTCTTTCTTTCTTGCTTTCTTTCTTTCTTTCTTTCTTTCTTGCTTTCTTTCTTTCTTTCTTTCTTTCTTGCTTTCTTTCTTTCTTTCTTTCTTTCTTTCTTATTTTTAGAGAAAGTGGGAGGGAGAGGGAGGCAGAGGGGGGTGGAGAGAGAGAGAGAAAGAGAGACATCAATTGTTGCCTCCCACATGCGCCCCGTGGAGTGGGGGGTTGGGGGGGGGCACTGTACCTGCAACCCAGGTGCCTGCCCTTGACCAGGAATTGAACCCACCTTCCCTGCACAGACTTGTGCTCTAACCACTGACCCACACCAGTCAGGGCAGATTTCAGTATTAAAAGATGGTTTTCCCCTGAGGAATGGGAAGAGGCTGGAATTGGCCCTGGAGAAGAGAGATAGGATCCTTGTGGAGATGTTGTTAAGAAAATTTTTTCCTACATGAGGTGGTTCCCAGTCTATGAGGCCTAAGGGGGAACTACCCCTCCTGGCCCAGCCCTGGGAATAGTAGGGCCTAACCTGAGATCCCATTGGTTTGCATGTGACAAACACTTCACAGGTATTTATCTCACAAGGATTTATTTGCCTTATAAACCCCGAGTTGATACTGAGAAATAGTGTAACTGATTTGCTGTCCTATTTTCACTGTCTTACTGAAAAGCTAAAGCCAAGGCCCTGGCCTTCCCAGTGCTGTTTAGTGTTAGACTCCCGGGCCTGGTGTTTTTTCCTTCCTGCATTCCTGGCTTTATCTTGATCTTTTAACTGATTTTCCTTTGCCTCAATTCTTTTTGCTTAATGTTAATATTGTTCTGTACTCCTGGAACAAAACGCCTGTAAATAATTAAACAAAACCCTGAATACTCTCATCCTAAAATACCCATGTGGCCACCTTTGGAGAAACGTCCAGCAAACAGGGAAGCGTTGACCGTAAGCCCAGCATCTATAAGAGCGACACACTGAGGAGGGCACGGGGAGGCGTGGGGACAGCCTCCTTCCCACGCGAGCGGTGCCACTGGAAGACTGTGACAGCTCGTCTCGTGTTGCTGTGAGCTCTATTGCTTCAAGATGTGTGAAGCTGGCAGGGCCCCGGATTCCAGACTCTGCTCACTCTCCGTGTTGGAGCACAATCCTGGTCTCTGGGATTGCGCAACGTTCTTAGGAATTCAGGAAGAATTTGACTCCTTCTGGCTGGAGAGATGGAAATACAAAGGCTCTCATCGCGTTCAGCGCAGGGGAAATGCTGTGTTTGTCAATACGTCCCGCTTCTAGGAGACACAGTGGTTTCCTACTGGTACTGTCGTGCTCAGACATTGAGATTTGCTAGCAGGCGAAGTCTTAAAGACATAGACACTAGGACATGAAAGGGAAACCTCCAGTTTTGCTGTTCTTTCTCAAAAGGAGGATGTGTCACATTTACCTCAGTTCTTACTAATGACTGATTTACAGCCTTGAATACAGTACTCATTCTTTTAGGTAACTTGTTTGACTGAAGGTAAGAAGGGGTGAGTAATGGGTCCCCTATTCATTTGCTAGTCTTAAACCCTAAAAGACTGTGGTAGGACTACCAGTCTATGGGTTGTCCAGCTTACTACGGAGCAGAGGCAACAGAAAGCTAACTCCACTGAGGAGTGGGTGCAAGCGAAGGCTCACCCAAGGGACCATTCTCCACTGTTACCCACCACAGTCCATGCATTTCGCTGCCTCTGCCTTAGCGTGGCCTCATCTGGTGCACATCTGTCACTTCTCACCCAGTCGTCCGGGACGGGTACTGAAAACTAGGTCAGATGGGATTTCTCTGCGGTCGGACTCTGCTTCATTGTGCAGACCTCTCTACTGGCTTTCCAAAAGGCACGCTCTTCTTCATCTGTTTTCCAAAGCTAGCTTCACCTCGGAGGTGGGCACCTTTATTTGAACTATTTATTTTATTTTATTAATTTCAGAGAGGAAGAGAGAGAGAGAGAAACATCAATGATGAGAGAGAATCATTGATTGACTGCCTCCTGCACGCCCCCTACTGGGGATTGAGCCTGCAACCCAGGCATGTGTCCTGGACTGGATTTAAACCTGGGACCCTTCAGTCCGCAGGCCGACGCTCTACCCACTGAGCAAACCCAGCTAGGGCTGTCGGTATTCTTGAACATCACTCTGCCTGTGGCTTTCCTGTGGTGTGTGCACTTTCACTGCCACATTCCTTGGTGTGTTAGTTGTCATTTTTCTTGGGCCTGGGTACACCAGGTGAGGAACAAGGACTTGGCCTAGAGCAAGCATGTCAAACTCAAAGGCTCACACAGGTCAAATAAACAAGGTTTAAGTTTATGTGGGCTGCAAAAGAACCCAAAGCTTCAATTTTCATAGAAACATGCTGAATACAAAGGGCTGAAATAAATGACTAATTGTTAACATAAAATAATAGAACATTTTAATAAAAATATTTTTTTCGAACATTAACTTACGAGACACCGAATAACTGCACAAATTAATAAGCGTAATGCAAATAAACCTATTTTTCTTGTTCTCCGAAAGTGAAATATTTCCTGTTGAGCACACCAAACAAGTCAGTAAAAGACCAATGACATGGCAATTGGCTGCTAAAATATTCGCTGCTGGTATTAGTGGAGAGAAATGGTGCGCCTGCGCGTAAGGGAAATGAATGCAACACTATTATAGTAATCAGTCATTAGCGAATGTTGCAGTTCCTTATTAATAATTGTGTATAACCCTAACCAGTTTGGCTCAGTGGATAGAGCATCGGCCTGCGGACTGAAGGGTCCCGGGTTCGATTCCAATCAAGGGCATGTACCTTGGTTGTGGGCACATCCTCAGTGGGGAGTGTGCAGGAGGCAACTGATGGATGTTTCTCTCTCATCGATGTTTCTAACTATCCCTCTCCCTTCCTCTCTGTAAAAAATCAATAAAATATATTTAAAAAATAAAAGAATAATTATGTATAACAGGCTATTATAAAAATTAAGTTACATTTTTATTAAAACATTTCTTACATACCGTTATATTGGCTGGGCTGAAAAAATACTTGTTGTGGGCCACATGCGGGCCGCGGGCCGCGAGTTTGACATGCGTGGCCTAGAGCAAAGCCTGGGAAGGAATGTAGGTACCCTGGGCCCTGAGAGAACAAAACCAAGAGCAAAATGTCAGTGCAGGTGAGGCAAGCCTGGGCATATAGCAAGAGTAAGCATTCAAGAGTTTCAAACTTGGCAGTGAACACAAACGGAAACCCTCCTGGGGTTTCCATAAAAAACTATTTGCCCAGTAACAGAAGTTTACATTATTTTTATTAAGATTCAATTAATGATGCTTACATTTATGATAGGCAATATATGTTCTTCATGGAATATGACTTTATCCAACATATTTTCTTCCATGTATCATCAATCTTAGAATTATGAAGTCTTTGTATCTAGGACATGGTACTGGAATTGGGAGAACAGAAGCTATCTATCTATCTATCTATCTATCTATATATAAAGAGGTAATATGCAAATTAGCCTGGACACCATAACACTCTTTATTAGCTCCTATGCACACCGTGGGGCGTTGCTCTGGAGACGAGGTGGAAGTGGGGAGGCCTCTGGGAGAAGGCAGGACCATCCTGAGGCAACTTGAGGGTGGGCGGCACTGCAGGAGAAGGCAGAAGGGAGAAGGTGAGAAGGCCAGCAACTCAGGAGCAGGCAGAAGGTCAGAAGGGCAGTGCCACGGGAGAAGGGAGAAGGGAGAGGTGAGAAGGCTGGCACCTCTGGAGAAGGGAGAAGGGAGAAGGTGAAAAGGCTGGCACTGCAGGAGAAGGGAGAAGGGAGAAGGTGAGAAGGCTGGCACCTCTGGAGAAGGGAGAAGGGAGAAGGTGAGAAGGCCAGTGCTGTGCACAAGAAGGCAGAAGGGAGAAAGCAGAAGGGAGAAGGTGACAGGCAGGGGGATCAGGCCAGGAGGGGAGAACAGATAGGCAGTTAGGGGGATCAGGTCAGGAGGTGAGAGCAGATAGGCAGTTAAGGGCATCAGGCCAGGAGGGGAGAGCAGTTAAGCAATTAGGGGGATCAGGCTGGCAGGGGAGAGCAATTAGGGCCATCAGGCCAGCAGGGGAGCAGTTAGGGGCATCAGGCAGGCAGGTGAGCGGTTAGGAGCAAGTGGTTCCAGATTATGAAAGGGATCCCAGATTGGAGAGGGTGCAGACTGGGCTGAGAAACACCCCCCACCTCCATGCACAAATTTTGTGCACCTTGCCTCTAGTATATATATAATTAGTCTTCTGAATAGTAACAAAATATTGTGCAGGCACATTCTATTAGAGGGAAAAAAATAGAAAAGTTGTGCTTAATTTTAGATTTAGGTTTGTTCCAAACAACTTTGAAGGTCAAACTTGGTTCTAGATAATTCTTGGATCTGAAGGAATGTGAGGAAGTTGGGGTGGTTTCAGGGTTAACAAAAGAATTCAGGCCTTCGGGTCTGGCTGAGTTCATGACCTCACAGATCTACCACTGAGCATCTCTGAACCAGCTGGGGCTCAGCTCCCGAAGCAGCCCAGCTTCCGATTCAGGTTCATGGTGGTGCAGGTCGAAGCCCTGAAACCGCACGAGCAACTGCGACGTGGAAACCTTTCAACCACATGCCTTCCGCTGGCTCGTGGGCAACTGTAATGGGCTCTTTGGTGAATCACTTTCCTTTGGAATTCTGAGGTCTGGAGCTCATACTCCAACACTTCTCCATCTTGTGTATTTTTCATCTGTTTGTGTCAGCTGAGACGGAGAGCAAATGTTTAGCAAAGGATTCCAAACTCTTAGCAATACTTAAGCAATACTAAAAGTATGTAGAAAGTAATCATGTAATCTTAGTTTCTCAGTTGCACACTGTTGTTTCTAAACGGAAGATCCTTCTAAGATTTTTTTTCTCTCTCAATGGTTCTAGTACTGTTACTTAAGAAATATAAGAAAGCCTGGCTGGTGTGGCTCAGTGGTAGAGCATTGACCCATGGACCAGGAGGTCATGTTCATGCCCAGGTTGCTAGGTCGATCCCCAGTGGGGGGTGTGCAGGAGGCAACCGATCAATGATTCTCTCTCATCATTGATGTTTCTATCACTCTCTCTCTCTGTCTCTTTCATCATTGATGTTTCTATCACTCTCTCTCTCTCTCTCAAAAAAAAAAAAAAGGAATACAATGAAGATTGCAGTAGAATATAAGAGTAGTTTTAGAGTAACGCATGGCTGCAATCAGGGCCCTTTGGTGAGGCTTACCTGGATGTAATAACGTGCATGTTGTCTAGGAAGGTACACTCCCCAGGCCTCAGTCTCCTCACCTGTAAAGTGGATTGACAGTCATACCCTCTGGGTTCATTTGAAGCCCTAAAATAAATAATGCATTCGAGTGCTTAGCAGAATGCTTCACACCCAGTATGTATTCTTTTCAGTGATATTTGTGTAGCAAACAGCCTTAGAAGACAGGAGTCTTTCTCTGAAGCAGATTAGAATAGAGAGAACGCCTCCCTCCTGGACAGGTGTTGGGCCCCTTTGCTTGCAGGCCATGAAAAGGATTGCAGTTTCCTCATCCCGGGGGTGGAGGGGGGGTGTGTGTGTGCAAACTACTGTCTGTACAGCTTCCACCTGGATCTGCGTCTGTGCTGCCCCTTGGACCTGCTGGGGGGCTGCTGAATCATCACGAAGGATGCTCTTAGCCTTCGCAGGTCTTTGTTAGTCTTCGTATGAGAGGGACAACAAGAGAAAAATCTCTGGGAGACTGGAAGTGCTGAGACCTAATTTCCAGTTGGGACATCAGCTAGCTTTATTCCCCAAGTCTCAGCCATGGAATGCAGACAGTGGGTCTGCCTCAAACAGGACCTATTTTACACGGTGGCGCAATCTCCATTGGGTGTAATGTAGGGAAAGATGAGCATGGGGCAAGAAGGTGCTAGATAAAGAGAGACTGGTTATTAACAATGTGAAGGACTAAGAGAATGGTTGAGCAGGATTCTGATGGTGAAGCTGGGATATACAATAGTCCCCCTTTTTCCATGGAGGACATGAGCCAAGACCCCCAGTAGATGCCTGAAACCAAGGATAGTACTAAACCCTACATATGCCATGGTTTCCTTATGTATCTATCATAAAGTTTAATTTATAAATTAGGCTCAGTAAGAGATTAACAACAGTAACTCATAATGGAACCGTTATAACAATATACTGTAAAAAAAAGTTATATGAGTATGGCATTATGAAGTAAAGTAGGCTTACTTGAACACAAACATTGCAGTTCCACTGGATGGCAGGAGAGTTCCTCACGCTACTCAGAATGGCGTGCAATTTAAAATGTTTGAGTTGTTTATTTTGGGAATCATCCAGTTAATATTGTTGGACCACAGTGGACCTTGGATAACTGAAACCCTGGAAAGCAAACTGCAGATAAGGAGGGACTACTGTATGAATCTTGTCTACTCAGGTGCAAGGGGAAATGATTGATATTATTGATATTTCAGGAAAAAGAAGAGGAGAATTTGGTTGGAAGGGGATGGATCTCTTCACTGTGGATCTGGGTTAGAGTTGGCCAAGAGTGGCATTGGTGTGAGATGGAGAGGCTCCGAGTGAAGCCGGAGAGATACTAGTAATTCATCTCCAATAAAGTCGTTATGGATAGATGTGCTGAGAGATGTAGAGGGACTCTGGGTTCCATGTTGTTCTTGCTTCCTGACTGCCGGCCCCATGGGCCACCACCGACCCGGCCAGCATTAGTCCCACAAGAGCCCCGGCTCCCATGGCCTCCCTACCTGCTGCCTTCCTTCTCGTTTCTGTTTCGTGGGTTTACGTCTTGCCTCTTCAGATGACTGGTTGGTGACTGCATGTTTGATCCTCTAACTTTCCTCCTGGCCTCCACTTGCCCTGATCCTCCCACAGCTGTGCACGGTCTCATTTTCATCATTAATCCCTATTCCACCTCCCAGGGAGGTGCTGCTTCTGTGACGGAACAGACCAGTACCTGCTGTTTTAAGAGCTAATATTTTACTTAACAATACACTGTTTACTTAAACCAAAGGTATTTCATTCTTGGTAGAAATAATCAAGGATTCTTTAAAAATACAATAGGCAAAGTTCGAAATATTTGTCACATATAAGGCATGTAGCTTACCCACTGTATCTTTGAGCCAAATTTTTTGTTTAGTTATGGAAGTGATTGAAGGAAAGCGTCATTACCATGAGCATTCTTTAAAAACAAAACACAACAACCCTTGCAATCCATCACAACACATTTTTTACATATTTCTCATATGTGTGGCATAAGTGTTCCATGGACTGACACGCTCTTATCTTTAAGATAAACACATGTCTTTAAAGCAATGCAAGCATTGTTGTTTGCTAGATGTGAAATGTGAGTACCTCTTGTAATATTTACTTAATATGGGCCTATCGAAATGGGGTGCAACACAGACTTTTTAAAAGTCCTTTCTTCAGGAATTTTCATGTGTCGAGCTGATGCTCTTTGGTTGATGTTGTTACACTTGGAAGATAAAGCATCTGTATTCAAGCTCGCCTTTAAAGTGTTCACTTCCTCCTTGGAGTCTGGAGCCAGCACGACCGCACTGAGGGCGGAATGCAGCAAAGTCTGCTCAGACGCACAGGTTGTGGGCTCCTCAGCCTCCATGTGGATGGGCTGGTTTCTAAAAACCCGCCCCATGAATGGAATGCAAGGGAAAATGCCATGTTGACTGTAGGTGTGCCACTGATGTCCAGCAGAGAGCGCTCTGGGCTGCAGATACACCTTTGGGATTCATCAGTGTAGAGATGGCATTGAAATCCCAGGGGCAGGTGGAGATCCCATAGTGAGTGTAAGTGGGGAAGAGAAGGGATCCAAGGCTGAGCTCTGGGACATGGCAACCTCACCAACACACACACATGCACACATGCACACACACACACACACACACACACACATACACACGTACATTTATATCCTAAACATATACACATCACACATATATCACAAGATATATAGATGCATACAAAATAGAAATATGTGTACCTATATTTTAACATTACTGTTAATTACTGAAGACAACTTGGGAGTAACCTAGTAAGATATGAAAAGGAAACTGTGTTTGAAATGCATGCTCTGCTATTTCCTGTAATTACTAAAGTTGGGCCATAAGAGGAGTTCAGAAGCTCTGAATTTTCCAGGGACCAAAGTAAGACAGAGTCCACATTGTTGGTGCACAGAGTGGGCGGGTGGAAGCAGCCAGGCCCAGGCCGAAGGGGATCCGGGTGAGACCACAGAGGACCTCATCTTCAGGGCCCAGAGAAAGCTGGAGCGATTCTCCCCACCACGCTGATGGCTTAGAGGTGGCATCTGTTCGGAATGAACCCAGTGTCTGCTGATGGCGCTGTGTCCCTCTTGCACTAGTTGAGGAGTATTTTGAGCATCGCCTTGCTTGTGTGGTAGGTTAAAGTGTATACACTGTGCCTTTCAGATTCGGGAGACTTGAAGGACTTGAATGATGTTGTACATATTGGCCACCTATTTATTTGATTGTTTACTTTTTTTAATTTTGGGGAGCAGGGTGTAGCACAGATTAAAGCAGAAGGCATCGGAGGAAACATCTGCTAGAAGACCAGGTTAACTGTAAGGATGTAGCCTTGACTTGAGGCATGTGGGGCAAAGTCGGACTTGAACCCTGAGACTCCTTATATGTGGGTGAGGCTCTTAGACATGTGGCAATGCCTATGGCAGTGTTTGTAACAGGATTAGAAAATATGGCCAGCATAAGAGTTTGAGTACAAAATGTGAGTTCTGCAGTTGTTGAACTTGAGAGAGCTGCAAGATAATCATTTGTGTTTTCACTTAAAAAATGGTTTTGTTAATACTCTCCTGAGGATATTTTTCAATTGATATTTAGAAAGAGTGGAAGGGAGGGGGAGAGACAGAGAGAGAGAAACATTGATGTGAGAGAGACCAATCTCTTAGGTGCCTCCCTCACACGCCCCAACCAGGGCCAGAGATCAAGCCTACAACCGAGGTACATGCCTTTGACTGGAATCAAACCCAGGACCCTTCAGTCTTCGGGCTAATGTTCTATCTTTTTCAATTGATATTTAGAAAGAGTGGAAGGGAGGGGGAGAGACAGAGAGAGAGAAACATTGATGTGAGAGAGACCAATCTCTTAGGTGCCTCCCTCACACGCCCCAACCAGGGCCAGAGATCAAGCCTACAACCGAGGTACATGCCTTTGACTGGAATTGAACCCAGGACCCTTCAGTCTTCGGGCTAATGTTCTATTCTGAGCCCCACTGAGTCAAACCAGCTACTTGTCCCCTTCTCTATTAAGTGACATAGCCCCTTTGCTTAAATTCGATATGAATATATTTTGTTGATTTATGTCAAACTGTAATCTGAATATAATTCTAAAGGCATCGGAAATCTGAAAAATATAATTAAAGTTGTTTAAGTATAAAATAGGTTAATTTTTCTTTTTAAAGGGAGCTTTTTAAAATTTTCTTTAAAAATATGGTGAAAGCACAAATCATATTCTACTGTGGCAGTGAGCTCACACCTCCATGTAGATCAAGGAAGCTGGATTGTTAGGCTCAATGAACTTCCTCTGTTTCCAGCTGCCCTTGTAAGACAGTGTCGCTGTAGGCAGCCAACATCTGCCAGGTCATTAATATGGCTGGGAAAATTTAAGTCACGGTGTATTAATTGGGGCCTGGAGAGTACTAAGCACAACAACCAAACAAAGCAAAGTCAATGCATTTGATGCTGGGCAAGCCAGAAATTGTCAGGTTTTCAATTAACGGATAATTTGATCATACAAGCAAATGATGGAGGAAATGAGGCTTTCCTTTATCACACAGTAATGAAGAGCCTGGCCGAGACTCTTTCTCTCAGGAAATGCTATTCGATCAGAATCACAGGGTGTTAGATTGAACACCAACCTCAGTGGACATCTATGGGAGCATGTTGAGTTCTGTCAGCTCACCCACACACAGAGCGGCTGAGTGCCGAAGCGCAAGCCACTATTCTGTCTGTGACCTAGCGAGACAAGGGATTTGCCCAGTTCAACAGCTCCATAGTGACGAAAATGGACTGTTTCAATTATTTATTCCCACTATTCTAATTTTTTGATGGCAAACTCTTCTGGATTCTATCAGGTGTTAACTACATATAAATATTTATGGATATAAAATGTACACATATGTTCCCAGTATGAACATGAGAGGCAAACATAACTTAATAAAGTTAACTATGAAAATACTATAATTTGACATCTTAGTGAATACGACATAGAACTAAACTCCTTTAAAAAATATTCACTGGAATTTATGTAATGTGCTCATTAGTTGATACACTATTTTAAAATTAGGCCACTTCTAGGTCTAGCCCTATGGGTTTGGAATTCAGAACCAGGTGGTATTCCAAATTAAATATTGATAAGTTAATATGGACAGTTTGAAGTTGTCTGTCTCATTTTTGGAGCAAATTTTTATTACTGGAGTGAAATTGCAGGATGCTAAGATCTAAATGAATTCCTGGGTCGATGCGCTTGCACGCCCACTGCTCAGCAGGACATAGAGACTTCCTTCATGCTTGTCTTTGTCCTTGTCATCGCCTCCCTCCTCAAAGTCATACTCTTCTGATTTCCACCACCCGGAGTATTTGTCTGGGTTTGACGTTCATTTAAATGACTGTCATAAAGAAAGCTGCTATGAGTCTATCTACTTGTCTTTGGGGTCCATTTCTAAGAATAAAATTACTGCATCCGAGTTTAGAGCTAGTAGATAACTAAAATCAGTTTCCCAAGATACTTTCCCAACCCACTTCCCCAATAGCCTTGCACAGTATTTGCAGTTGCTCCTGATCCTGTGGACACTTGTCCTTGTCACCTGCACTTGTTACCTGCACGTGTTTCTCATGTCCTCATGAGCATGTCCTGGTATTTCATTTGTTTTTCATTTGCATTTCCTTTAAGATTAATGATTTTGAGCATATTTGGCCATTTGATTACAGTCCCTTTTAAAAAATATATTTTTATTGATTTCAGAAAGGAAGGGAGAGGGATGAGAGATGGGAACATCAATGATGAGGGAGAATCATTGATTGGCTGCCTCCTACAAATACCACACTGGGGATGGAGCCCGAAACCTGGGCATATGCCCCGATTGGGAATCAAACAGTGACCTTCTGGTTCATAGGTCAATGCTCAACCACTAAGCCAGCCAGCTCGGCGAGTACATTCCTTTTGAAGGACCTATTTTTTATGTCTTTTGTCCATTTGTCTAATTGACAGTCTTTGTAGATGTTTGTTATATATTCTGGATGTGCACATACATCTATACAATGCATATAAATATATGTAGGTTATGTATATATGTAAAATATGTGTATTCCTTTATACCTTTCTCCCTCTTAATGGTGTATTATTTTTAGTTACAAATTTTTAAATAAGATGTAATGAGATTTTCTTGATAATATTTTCTGTGTCTAAGAACTTCTATCTCCCATTATTTCAAGTTGATCATGTTGATGTCTCAAGTTGGAGCTGAGCTCTAACTTCTGCTTTATATTGTTTGTCAGGTAATTCCAATTTCTGAGTCATCTTGAGGAGACATCAGCTCATTGTCTTCCCCTCGACAAGTGGTTACAGTTTCCTGGCTGTGGTATATGCAGTAATTTTAAATGGAATCCTGGACGTTGTTAACCCTCTGTTGAATGGACACTAGTCTCTGTTTCACTTTTTTGGAGAATGTTGATAGGTTTTCAGTTTTTAACTTACTCTTTTGTACAAGCAATTGGCTCACTTTTGTGTGGGCGACAAATTGCCAACTCTGTCTTGTCCTTTCTGCCCGGTTGTTGAGATAGCAGTTCAGTTCCCCAAGCCTATGCTGTGCTCATTTTCATTTTTATTGCAAACCCATAACTTGCAGAGGTTGTGAGTTGAGGCTCTGGTGGCGCACACACAGAATTATGGAATCCCATTCGCTGTGTCTGTCTGCTTGGGGGCTCTCACCCTTTTCTCCACCCGCAGTTGCTTTTGATCCTGGTGCCAGAAGAGTAGAGCGATGGGAAATGGGGAACCCACTCCATGCATTTGCTTCTCTAAGCTTCAACCCTCCTCTACAATCCACTTGCTTTGTTTCATCTTCAAGGTGCTCAGGTAGCTGTTCTTTGTAGTTTGCCTAGTTTTGCTTGTAGGCAGCAGAAGGGAAGAGTTGCAGTGACCTGAGGCGTCACGCTATAACCACAAAGTCCATATGGAGCATTTTGAAATGGCCATTTTGATGTCATTGCTATTTTGGTGCTCATATCTATTCCATGGTCTTAAAAAAAACAAAAACCATTAAATATTTGGCGTTATCTTTATTATCAAGTCAATTAAAATACCCCCACCATCCCATTAATTTATTTCCCACTATTTTTGAAGCTGAAATCTTCCCTTCCCTTGGTCTGAAATGGCTTTGCATCAAGCTTTTTGTATACTCTTCTTG